>NW_007238977.1:21693-132959 GCF_000164805.1 Carlito syrichta
TTTTTGAGTTGGAGTCTCACTCTGTCACCCAGACTGGAATGTAGTGGCATGCTCACGGCCACCACAGCCTCTATATGCTGGATCAGGTGATCCTTCCACCTCAACCTTCCAAGTAGCTGGAACTACTGGCACGCACCACCATGCCCAGCTAATTTTTTGACTTATTGTAGAGATGAGGTCTCACCAAGTTGCCCTGACTGGTCTTGAACCCGTGGGCTCAGGTAATCCTCTCACCTCAGCCTCCCAAAGTACTGGGGTTATAGGCATGAGTCACCATGCCCGTCAGTACACAATTCTTTATAAATAAATTATGGGGGTTTTGGGTCCCCCTTGTATGCAAAAAAAATACAATGATTAAACTGTGGGAAATTCAGTATGTTCACAAAACGTCTAAAAGATCAAGAAACAGTACTTTAGAACATTTCTCTTGTTTCTAGACCTTATGCCAATGGTTCGAGTGTACAGTTACAGCTGACATTCAAGTTTCCTCCGGCAAAGAGAGACAGCAAGAGAACTGAAATCAAGGCTATCTTACATCAGATGTTGAAAGACAACGTGGCATCCTGGAATGCAGTTCCTGCTTCCATTAAACTTATGGGTATTTAACTTATTTCCATCATTTTCTATTACTGACATTTTTGGACTATTTTTTAAAGTACTAAAAAATTAATTAAGAGTTTTAGGAATTTAGAAAAAAATATGCTTAACAAACTCTGTCACTCTTAGCAGTGACTGGGTAGTGAAAAGGGCAATGCCATGGAATCGCTGTCTGAACAGTGGTAGAAATGAGGGTTATCCCGCAAGCATGAGGTGAGTTTGGAAGAGCAGGCTGTTATATATGAGAAAGGGCATACAGGGTAATAGTTGAGGCATCTTTCCTTCCTACTTTCTACTTTGGTTAGGATGTCATGATAGGACACAGGTTTAGTGTTGCCTTGGTCTTTCAATAAGGAGATTGCAGGAGTAAGAAAACATGTTGGGAATGGAAGTTCTCACTGATTCTTGTAGAAGAATTGGAGTAATGCCACTTTTAAAGAAAAATGATTGTCTGGACTAATTCCCTAGAAAAACAAGGGAGGGAAATGACAGGATTGTGCTCCCTTACAGAAAGTGAAGTTTGTAAAGCCCTGAAGGTCCTGCATGGTCTTGTAAACCTTGGATTGTTAAAAGGCCTGCTGGAAGATCAGCATGTGATTTCAAAGTCTAGTTTTGTGCTTCGTCAAACCTGACAATTGCTCCTAGTGTCCTTGAAGGCTTGAAAGGCTGCCAGCAGCCAGTGACAGCTCCTTTGCCTCAGAATACAGATCCTGTCACCAGTGGAAGTGGATTTGAGGTAGAACTTCTTAAGGGAGCAATACAGTTCCTCTGTGGGTGGGTGGCTGTTGGAAAAGAGGCTTACTGGCCCTCTGTGTCCCATGGGGTGTTTTTAGCATTTCCTAGTGTTTCTTCCTTTAATTCCTCTTCTCTTTCTCTCTGAAGTCTCTTGCCAGTGGGGAAAAGATTTAAATTTAAGTTCTCAGAATTTCATAACCAGTGTTAATAAGGAAATTAAAGAGCAAGATGTGCCCAGTGAAATATCATTTTAACTGGAATTTTTTTTCCTTGAGGTGCATATAACTCTAGTATTTCAAAGTAAAAAGAATTACTATAGGGGAAAATATCCCTATAATAATCTTTTATAAAGATTTGTAATAGTATCAGCCTCTTACAGCACTTAATATTTTACTATGGTTATAAAAATTGAAAGCTTTGTTTTTTATTTCCTTTTCCCTTTTCTTATACTAACTGGTAGAGGTTTGGAGAGATGGTTAAAATATAACAAGTAGGATTACAGGGACTGGTAATCAACGCATGAACTAGTCTGAATACTTATATGCTGGGCTTAATTGGGTTAGGAATGTTAGCATTTATGTTCTTAGGTTGAAGTCAATTGCTTGGTGATAAGTTATCAATTTTTATGTATGTGTATTTTTTTTTTTTTACTTTCAGAGATCAGCAAGACTAAGTCTGAAATGCTTACCAACAACTGTAAGTTAAAGATCCTTACTATAAGTATGATACATTCACATGTACTTCTCCATCATTTTTCATTTTTTAAGTTGGAGTCTCACTCTGTCACCCAGGCTGGAGTGCAAAGGCACACTCACAACCACCGCAACCTCAGCCTGCTGGGCTCAGGTGATCCTTCTGCCTCAGTTTCTAAGGAGCTGGAGCTACAGGCATGTGCCACTATGCCCAGATAATTTTTTGATTTACTGTAGAGATGAGACCTCGCCAAGTCACCCAGGCTGATCTCGAACCCATGGGCTCAGGCAATCCTCTTGCCTCAGCCTCCCAAAGTGCTGGGATTATAGGTGTGAGCCACTGCACCCAGACTATTTTTCTAGAAAGGATCTGTGAAATGTATTGTGGAAATCCATAGTACTCTTTAAAAATTACTAGATATACCAGAATTTGACCTGGAATTTTTCTTTAAAAGATGTTGATCTATCAATTTGAACATTTGTAAGGAATTGTACCCAAAGGAAAACTGAATTGATTCAAATAATGAAATCATGAGTGAAGAATATCGTATCTAAATAAGTGAAATTAAGAAAGATTGAAGGAGAAAAGGACAATTTAGGATAAGAACAAAGTATAAAACTAGGCTATATCAAATACATTTATTTAAGATAAAAATAGTTCTGCATTTTATTTTATTTTATTTAAGAGGGTTGGAGTGTGGTAGCTATTCACAGACACAATCATAGTGCATGATCCTATTGTCTCACCCTCTCAGGTCGTCAGGCATACAGAAGAATCCCATTGTCCAGCTACATCTTTTGGGGGTTTTTTGAGTCCGAGTATCATTGTGCCTCCCAGGCTGGAGTGCAGCACATTTACAGCCACCGCAGACTTGACCCTGCTGGGCTCAGGTGATCCTTTCACTTCAACCTTCCAAGTAGCTGGAACTTCAGGCATGTGCTACCTGCCCGGCTTTTATTGATTTATTATAGAGACGAGGTCTCACCATGTTGCTCAGGCTCGAACCCCTGAGTCAGGCAATTCTCTCACCTCCGCCTCCCAAAGTGCTGGAATTACAGACTTGAGCACCGTGGCCAGCCAACCAGCTGCATCTTTTAAATAAATTTTCTTTATCATGTTGCTTCCAGGATACTTCCATGATATTGTTCTTCTTTATGGCATTTACTTATGTAGCAAATTCTTACATGTACCTCACAACTCACTCTCTACCTTTAAGAATGTGGCAATCTATTTGTAGAGACAAGAATTATAACAAAAGGCAGCAGTAGAAAGATGCTTCACACTGGGAAAGAGACTAGTAAGAGTCTCTCAAAGAAAGATGGAGTGGGGAACCATCATGAGAGTACACTGCAAGAAAGAAACATCAATTAACATCAATTAGATGTCAAACAATCACTGAAGGGTTTCTAGTGATTTTTAAGGATACACGAGGCAGGACTCAAAAAAACATGAAATTTATTTATTTAAAGATGTGTATTTATTCTCATATGTTTAAATTTCAGTAATCTTCAAAGTACTCTCTGTTTGTTGCAACACACCTATTGAAACGCTTTTTTTCCATTGCTCAAAACAGTTTTTGAACTCTTCAATTTTGAAGCCTTTTAGTGGTTTTTTCTTTCACCTTTTCCTCATCAACAAAACATTTCCCTTTGAGAATTTTTCTTCATCCAGGGAAACAAACAAAAAAAGTCACCGGTAAGATCCGGTGAACAGAGATCATGCTGTACTTGGACAAAAACTTCTGAACACTCAGCATGGCGTGGGCAAGTGTGCTGTAATCACCCATTATGAAATGGGCAAACGTGTTGAAAGGATCTCCAAAAAACAAGCAAACAAATCCCTGAAGCCCGATGCAGCTTCTCCTAATAATACTATCTGGTGCCCTGATGCCTATGGGTTCTTAGAACACTTACCTAGAGAGGCAGCCTGTACTGCAAGGGGACCGCTGTACAAAACATAATTCCATTTTGGCAGGGAGACCCCCCCTCATATTTCTTATAAAGCACGATCAAAGATATCTGCTCCTGTGTAAATAAATCTTTTCTCCAGGTTGTGGGAGACGACTAGACAACAGTATCATCGCTGGCAACAAGATTGTGAATGGACAAAATGCCCTGGAGGGGGCATGGCCATGGCAGGCCAGTATGCAGTGGAAAGGCCAGCACTACTGTGGAGCCTCTTTGATCAGCAGCAGGTGGCTACTATCCGCAGCTCACTGCTTTGCTGCGTAAGTTTGAAAATTTGATTAAATGAAGGATTCTGGGTCCCAGGCCATTTTGGATAGCCTGTGAGGTTAAGCCTTGGTGTGAAGGTTCACCATGGCAGTACGAAATTTACAATCCCATAGAAAGTTTATAATTACTTGCACAGTTGAAGAGCAGAGACACTTAAATTGGGAAGAGAGCCGGGCTCGGTGGCTTAGCCTGTAATCCCAGCACTTTGGGAGACCAAGGTGAGCGGATTGCCTGAGTCCGCGGGTTCGAGGCCCGCCTGGGCATCTTGGTGAGACCTCATCTCTACAATAAAAATACAAAAATTAGCCGGGCGTGGTAGCACGCGCCTGTTGTTCCAGCTATTCGGAAGGCTGAGGTGGAAAGATCGCCGGAGCCCAGCGGGTCGAGGCTGCGGTGGCCGGGAGCGGCCACTGCACTCCAGTCTGGGTGACAGAGTGAGACTCCGGCTAAAAAAAAAAAAAAAAATTGGGAAGAGAATTGAAAAGCAAATGGAAGTCGTAAACATTTTCCAAATAGCTACCTTGGCCTGGCATTAAGTGCTTTACATTCATTTTATCTAATCACAACAATAATTCTATATGGAAAGTACAATTTAACATACTTGAAGGTTTAAAAAAACTGAGGCTCAGGAAAGATGACACAACTTTGATCAAGACCATAGAGCTATTAAATAATTGAAATTTGAATGTGAACTCAGGTGTGTCTGACTCTAGCTGCTAGGTGCTGACTTGTCCCGCGATTCAGTGGTTTGTATACTAGTTGAAAAAATTTAAATGTCATATATGAAAGGTACAAAGCAGCATAGTGTAGTAAACATCACCGATATGACAAAGATAGTAAGTGCTATAAAAATTTAAAGAATCAAGAGAGCATCTCTAGCTTATGTAAAATTTTATCTGGACCCAGAAGATAGAAGATTTGACTGATAGGGTGGGGGGATGGAAAAGAATAATATGTATTTCAGATTAGGAAAAAGTCTTCTTCAGATATGTGGAGAAGGAAAAACACAAACATACTGTGGAAGTAAACAAAAAGCAATTTGGAATGGAGAAAAGTTTGTATTTTAAAAAAAAGACAGTAATACACTTAAAAAATTTAGTCATATTAGTTGTAGCCATCTCTAAATGACAAGAAACTTACTTACTGAAGATGTCTCTTTTACAAAGTACATTCACAGGATTTGTCTTCCTGAAGTCATTTCCAAAAATTGCTCATGGACCACGGACCGCTTGGTGGACATGTGGGCTTGTTAAAAGAGTAAATTCCTGAGCATTACATGAGGCCTTTTAAATATAAAGCTCTGAGCCAGAACTGGTTCTAGCAGAAGGAAATTTAGGAAGCACTGCTGTTGAGCTTGTGGTCACTAAAGGTTTTAGGATGGAAAATGGGTAGAAGAGTGTCATGGTAACGTGAAGGTCTTAAAACCTTAAGAAAATAGCACCCGACATTTTGTGAGAAGGGTGAGATTGGGTAAATAGGATGCTAGATCCTAAACTGAGAGTCTGAGTGGGAAACTGGAGAAACTGAATTAAATTAGAAACCAAAATAGATGAGGTAAAATAGATGAAGTAAAATAATATGGTGACTAGGCAAGAACAAGTTGTAATTTTTTTTTTTTTTGAGTTAGATTTTCACTCTGTTGCCCAGGCTGGAGTGCAGGGGCACATTCATGGCCACTGCAGCTTCAACCTGATGGCTGTAGGTGATCCTTCCACGTCATCCTTGCAAGTATCTGGAATTCCAGGCATGTGCTACCATGCCCAGTTTATTTTTTGATTTATTGAACAGAAAAGATCTCACCGAATTGCCCAGGCTGGTCTCAAATCCCCGGGCTCAGGCAATCCTCTAACCTCGGCCTCCCAAAATGCTGGGATTGCAGGCTGAGTCACTGTGCCCGGCCTGCAATTTTTAAAAATGTACACAGGTACCCCCAGAGCCTGCCACATAAAGTACGTTCATATAATTATTCCCCAGATCAAATGCTCTGAAAGTGGATGGAACTGAATTAGCAGGAGAAAACATCAGTGACCTTACTTGAAAGAATCTTCAGAAAATTGACAGGTCTATGAGCCCTTAGCATTATTTTATGTGATCGCAATATTTGTAACACCTCCATGCCAAAGTCTTTTTTTTTTTTCGAGTTGGAGTCTTACTCTGTTGCTTAGGCTGGAATGCAGTTGCACGCTCATGGCTACCACAGTCTCGACCTGCTGGGTTCAGGCAATCCTTCTGCCTCAGACTTCCAAGTAGATAGAACTACAGGCATGTGTCATCACGACTGGCTAATTTTTCTTGATTTATTGTAGAGATGAGGTCTCGCCAAGTTGCCCAGGCTGATCTCGAACCTGTGGGCTCAATCCTCTCACCTTGGCCTCCCAACGTGCTGAGATTTATAGATGTGTGACACCGTGCCTGGCTGAGGTTTTTTTTTTTTTTTTTTTAATAATAATTTAAGTGGTTTATACTGCTGTTTGGGAACCTAATGCCTTAGAGTTATGAGATAATGACCACTAACAATACTGTTGTGACTCAGAAACGAAGTGTATTTTAATTACATTATGTCCTTTAGGAAAAGTAATTCGAAAGATTGGACTGTCAACTTTGGAACTGTGGTAAATAAACCGTATATGACAAGGAAAGTTCAAAACATCATTTTTCATGAAAATTACAGCAGTCGTGAAGGGCATGATGACATTGCCCTTGTACGGCTTACAGAGGAAGTTTCTTTTACAAAATACGTCCGTAAGATTTGTCTTCCTGATGCCAAAATGAAGCTCTCACAAAATGACAGTGTTGTTGTTACAGGATGGGGAAGACTTCATACGAATGGTAAGACTTTTTATTAAAAAAAATATTCAAGGGAATAATTATTTAAGCAAACAATCAATTATCTCCTCATACAATTAATCAATCAGTAAAATACTGGAAAGAAAACCAAGTGAAAGAACAAAAAGCATGTCATCGCAGGGTCTTCACTTCCTAAAATATCTTGGAATGGGTGAAAACTGGAAAAATTAGAATTACGTGCTAGAAAGCCAACTATAACAAAGAGACTAATCTAGCCTGGGTCTGGTCTGGCTCTTGGTGATCAGAATAATTTCTTATGTTATAGATACTCTTTGTCCCCCCAAACAAATTGAAGCTCTCCATAATACGCAGCTTTTATGGCTTTCAGGTCCCCTTCCAGTGATACTCCAACAAGCTTTTTTGAAGATTATTGACAACAAAATCTGCAACGCCCCATATGCATTTTCTGGCTTTGTGACTGATACAATGTTATGTGCTGGGTTCATGTCGGGAGAAGCAGATGCGTGTCAGGTATGTCTGGCTACATTATCAAGTGATTTTCTCCCAAAGAGTTAATCAAGTGGAAGTTTTTATCAACATAAAATATTTTTTGTGGGTTATGATTTTCACATAGTAGCTTATTATTTCAATTCACTAAAATTTTTTTTAATTTTTAATTTTAAAGATATGGGGTACAATTCAGGGTTAGGTATACACATGATCATTATGCAGGTATCCTTGTTGATGAAGTGTGCTCCCCCACCCCCGGCAGATTCCCACTACTGCCAATCCCTTTCTTATAGCATTATTATATCGTTGAAGGCCTGCTTATGAGTAAGAACATGTGATACTCAGTTCTTTGTTTCTGTGATAGATCACTCAGTGTTATAGACTCTAAGTCCATTCAAGTTGCTGTGAAGTTCACAATTTTGTCCTCTATGACTACATATTTCATCGTGTATATATACCACATTTTTAAATCCAGTCCACTTTTGATGGACAGAACAGTTGGTTCCATGTTTTTGTTATTGTGAATAATGCTGTAATGAACATTCTTGTGCAGATATCTTTTTCAGAGTGATTTAAGTTCCTCCTGGCATATTCCAAGTAGGGAGATTGCAGGGTCATAGGGAAGGTTGATTTTTAGATCTTTTAGGAAACGCCAAACTGTTTTCCACAGGGGTTGTACTAATTTACACTCCCACCAACAGTGTAGACGTGTTCCTTTTCCCCCGTATCCTCTCCAGCATTTGTTTTTTTGAGTTATTGATGGCTACCCTGACTGGTGTCAGATAAAAAATTTTATTAATCCCATTTATGTACCAGGCACCACCAGCCTAGATGCCAAGGAGGCAGCAGCAAACACAATACTGCCCTCATGAAGTTTTCAGTCAGGGAATTTACACAAAGAACAATACTTAGAAGTTTATAAGTTTGGTCCTAATTCTGGGCAACCTACAGACCTAGAATGTTGACTTCTCCTTATCCAAAAAAGTAGCAGGAGGTTGAGCATGTGCTCATGTCATTCATTCCTCAGAGGCTTCATCATGGAGACAAACTCAGTACAGTATCCACAGCAGTGAAATCATCTTCTCTTACTCAAGCTGGACTCATTATAATATTAAATTCTGGTCTGCCAATCCAACGTTTGGCAGCTGCAGGCAATATAGTCTGACTTGTAGCTGTTTTGTTTTTCCTTTTCTTCTTCTTCTTGTTGTTTTGTTTTTGAACCCAAGAGTTTCAGAATTCTAAGATAAAGAAGGTGGATTTGGTTCAGTGATAACTCCAGAGGATAGGTAAAGGGAGATTCTGTAACAAGACAAAAACTATTTTTTCCCTTCTTCTTCTAGAATGATTCTGGAGGACCTTTAGCTTACCCTGATTCCAGAAATATTTGGCACCTTGTTGGAATAGTAAGCTGGGGTGAAGGATGTGGCAAAAAGAATAAGCCAGGTGTCTATACCCGAGTGACTTCCTTCCGCGATTGGATTACAACCAAGACTGGGCTATGAAAGAAAAGTAATGATATGATGAAACATGAAGACAATTGCAGGGTATTCTTATCTGTTGCTTCAGGATATTTTTCTTTTCATTGTCGGTAAATGAATCATTTTCTTAACTACAAAACTACTTACCTATAAAAATTTACGTCTTTATAATATTGAATTATATCTAAAACATTTGCCATCCATTTACTTATCATTTTAACTAATATAGGACATAGGAAGAAAATAAAATAAAGAACATGAAATTTTTATTAATAGCCCAGTTATAATTTATTTTACCATTATATTCAGAATTGACCTTGATTTGATTTTCAGAATGGAAAGAAATAAAATACACATTTTGTTAGTATGAGAGCATATGCGAAGGATTTACCAAATTAATTACTTTCCATTATATCCATTGCAATCGCATCTTATTAATAAGCTGAAATATGTGTGACAGATAATATACATTGATGTTTTCTTTATATGTGAAATAATTCATGTACTTCCGAAAGTAATGCAATCTTGCAGTGGAGAAGGGATATTAGAAGTTCAGTTAGACTTAATCTTTCAATTTATAGATCCAGAAACTGAAAACCAGAGGAGAGAAATTATTTGCATAACGTCAGCCTTCATCTCTGATAAACTGATAAATTACTCTCATGCAAATTTGTCCTAATTAAGTTTAGATCCACAATTTGTCAGAAATTAAAGAATTTAATTTGTCACCATTATTTATATAACATGTTTTATGTTCTTCTTTGGTCATTTGTTTAATTTGTCTTACAGCAAAAATAATGTGAGGTCCTCAAGGACAGAGGATTGTGTGGCATATCCTTATAACATAAGTGCAATAATATGGAAGGCTGACTTTGTAATTTCTACAAATAATTCACCTTTTGTAATTAATAAAATTTAAAAAGTAGGCCAACATTTTAAAATCTGCTAAAATAAACTAAAAAAATTTCTTCCTTGAGTTGTTTGTGGAATTACTTTTTTATTCTTCTTTTATTACAAAGTATGACTCTCTTGACATCAAGACAATTCATAGCCAGGTGTGTCAAGATGGTGTCTTTCTCCCCCTACTTCTTCCTCTGGCAGGTCATACCTATTTATTGAGTCTCTACTATGTTTCGGGTACTCTCAAGTACAGACATAGTATCTTCCATCAAGGAAAATATTAGTGGATAAAGATAGTACAAAAAAGAGAGATAATTTTGGATTGTGATGTAATAAAAAAAGTAATGTGATAGAAAATAATGGGACAGATAAGGTGTATTTTAGATTGAGCAATCTGAATTACGTCTTTGAGGGGACAGCATTTGAGCTGTACCTAAACAATGAAAAGGCAAAACAGAAAATATCAAAGATAAATCAAAGGCGTTGGATAGAAAAATAAATGAGATAGAAAAATAATGAGGTAGATGTGTAGAACAGAAAGAAGGCTGATGTGATGAAAGCCTGGTGGGTAAGTGAGATGGCAGGAGAGAAAATGGAAGTGGTAGCCGTTAAGTAGGTCTTGTAAGCGACGGTAAAGACCTTGACTTTTTCTTTTTTTGAGTTAGAGTCTCACTCTGTCACCCAGACTAGAGTGCAGTGGCCGCTCCCGGCCACAGCAGCCTCAACCTACTGGACGCCGGCGATCCTTCCCTCAGCCTTCCGAGTAGCTGGAACTACAGGCGTGTGCTACCACACCCAGCTGATTTTTGATTTATTGTAGAGATGAGGTCTTGCCAAGTTGCCCAGGCGAGTCTCGAACCCGCGGGCTCAGGCAATCCACTCACCTCAGCCTCCCAAGGAGTGGGATTACAGGCTGAGCCACTGAGCCTGGCTAGACTTCGACTTTTTTTTCTGACTGCAGTGTGAGGCCCTGGCGTTTTCTAAGCAGAGCAAGGAGTGAGATGATCTAATATACATTTTGAAAAGATTACTTGAGCTTTGATGTAGAGAATGAACTGCAGTGGGGTGAAGAGTGCACCCTGAGAAGCAAGGAGACGTGTTAGAAAGCTACTGTCGCCATCCTTATCAGAAGTGAACATAAATTCACCCTCTTCCTTAGACAGCAGTTTACCTCGATAGGATAATAAAAAGGATCCTTTGATAATGCAAATGGAAAAAAATAGTTGAATAAAAGTAATAAAAACTGTGTAATAGTTTCCTTGTCTTTTTGATAGTTAATTTAGACATTAGATGTTTACAAACTTATTTTATTCATTCCCAGCCTTGTGAGTTGAGTCACAGTCTGTCTCCTGCTTCTTTCAGGGCGAAATCAGATGGAGCTGAGTGAGTAGTAATAACTCCAACATGGAGGAGAGGTGAAAGTTACAGGAAGAAAAGGGTGGGAAGGGATTTGGAGGTGTCTGAGGGTTTGGTAGAGGGCAAGTGTTTGTGAGACCAAGGGGTACGTGAGAAGGGGATGAAGAATGATGCTTTCTCAGGGTTAGGGCTCCCTGGGTGAGTAAGGAGGGATATGACAGCATAAGTGACCAATCTCAAGGCTTGATATTGAAGGAATTTATGAACACAAGGCGCAAGTGGGCAAACTTTATAAGGAAAAGCAGTTATTATTATTATAAGTTAGTTCCGTGCCAAAGGTGGATTTTGTGCAGGGTGCAAGCCTTTACTTCAACCTTAAGTAAAAAACTTAGAATCTCTACTTCTATATGGACTCTATGTGTGACAAATCAGCTAAAAGTAAGGTTTTTTTGTTTTACTTTGTTTATTCATTTATGGTAATAATAAACTGCACCATCCTGATCTTCTGATGTTAACAGTATACTGAGAAGTTTATATAAGCAAGGAGTTAGAAGCCTGACTTGAGAAATAAAAACAACAACATTAGATACAGTGCATGAGAATTAAAATGCCAAACTGACAAAAATATAATTGTTTGCATTACAAAATGTGTTATCATTTTATTAAAAAGTAAAAAGTTTACTTAATTAAGATTCTGACCACTCAGAACGGGTATAAAAAAGGAATCAGAAATTAATGATTCAAGGGGATATTTTACTTTCCCCCGCAAACAACACAACAAAAAAATTTTAGTTCAATTCTCTCTCTCTTTTAAACAGAAGAGACCCACTGAGCAAGAACTTGACAAAGAGCACAGTTACTGAATAACAGAATCACAACAAAATTTGCATATATGTTCTTGAGAAACATAAAAAATTGTGTTTGAAATATGAAAATGCTTATGATATATGTATTTAATCTTATGAACTATGATGCATAGGCCAAGATCTTTTTATGAATATTCAAGGAGAGAACAAAAAAAAACTTGGAATTTATTTACCAAAAAAATGTGTATTTATTCCTACATGTTTGCATTTCAGTCACCTTCAAATTACTCTTTGTTTGATGTAAAACTGTTTTGAGATGCTTTTCCTACTTCTCAAAACAGTTTTGGCGCTCATGAATTTTGATGCTTTTTAGTGCTTCTACCATTTTTTGTTGTTGTTGTTGTTTCATCTCTTCCACATTGGCAAAACAATTCCCTTTGAGGACTTTTTTCATCCAGGAAACACAAAAGTCACTCTGGGTGAAGTTGGGTAAACAGGATGAGTGGGGCATACAGGTCATGCTGCTTTTGGTCAAAAAATGCTGGACACTTAGCATGGTGTGGGCAGGTACTCTCACATCATGGAATGAGAAACACGTTGAAAGACTCTTTAAAAAAAAAACTCACTGAAGCTGAGCACAGCCTTTCACAATGCTAACTGATGCTAATAGATCCTAGAGCACTTACCTAGCGAGGGAAGCCCGTACTAAAAGGGTCCACCCTCCCCAAGAAAATCTTGGGTTTTTTTTTGTTCCCTCTGTATGTGCCAATTAAAATGACATATTTTAAAATAATAATGAAAAAGTAATGCCATAACATGAATGACACAAAAGGAATAAGGTTGGTTCCCTCTTCTTGTGCAGCCTCTAATAAACCAACTAGTTTTGGCTTTAATAAAGAAGTGTTCATAGTAACTTCCTTGTTTGAGGATGTCTATAACAGACACGTCTCTACCTATCAGTGGATAAGAACTAGGTATTTTAACTCATAGGTCAGTATTTTGTTATTCAACACAACTTTCATATCAATGCTTTCAAGGAATGCTTTCACTGAAAAATGGACCACAAATAAGAAGATAAATTGATGTCAAGTATAGAAAATAATTTTTAAAATTTATTATTTAATTTGGGCTTAGATATAAGATTAATGGCCCAAAGTCCACTGGAAGCTCTTTTCCATTGACTGGGATTTTTTTTTTTTTCATATTCCTTCAAGATATCTTCGGATTCCCCCTAAGCTGAAAGATCAAGGCTAGTCATGACACCTACACCCACTGCCCCTGCCCCTTCTCCATACCATCTAGCCTGGCAAAACTGCAAACATGGTTCAACCCAGCTCTCCAGCTTTTGGTACATGAACACTAGATGTTGACGGTAGCTGGAGAAAAACATACATCATGCAAGCTAGTCTTTAAAACCATGATCACAAACCTCAGCTAGATTCTTAATGCCCCATAAAAATCCCTTTGTGCTTCTTTATCCAAAACTCCCTCTCCTTCTAAATAACTCATTCACTTCTCTCTTCTCCAGTTTTAAATTCTTTTTTTTTTGAGTTGGAGTCTCACTCTGTCGCGCAGACTGGAGTGCAGTGGCCGCTCCCGGCCACCGCAGCCTCGACCTGCTGGGCTCCGGCGATCCTTCCGCCTCAGCCTTCCAAGTAGCTGGAACTACAGGCGGGCAATACCACGCCCAGCTAATTTTTGATTTATTGTAGAGATGAGGTCTCGCCAAGTTGCCCAGGCAGGTCTCGAACCCGTGGGCTCAGGCATTCCACTCACCTCAGCCTCCCAAAGGCGCGGGATTACAGGCTGAGTCACCGAGCCCAGCCAGTTTTTAATTCTAACACTGTCTTCTTCTCCTCCTTACACTAACTTGATGATTATATTCATTATTTCACCAAGCAAACAGCAGTAATCAGATTACTGACACTCATCACAAAAATCTGCTAACTGATGTGCTTCTCAAAGGTAGTATAAGTAATTGGATTCTGGAGTCAAACAGGTTGTGTGCAAATCCTGGCTTTGCCATGTAGAAGAAGTGCGACTTTGGACAAATTATTTGACATCACTATGTCTTGGTTTCCTTGATGTGATGTGGGGATAAGAATTATATCTACTTCGTGGTATTGCTGTGGCATATTTGAGGACTTAAAAGTAATGTACTTAGAACACAAAACAAATCCAAGATAGATGTTAGTTATTATTGTCATCTAACCTCCCTTTTGTTACAATGGATCAACTACTTGTACTCCAATCTAAGGCCAAACTTTCTCTTTGTGCTAAAATCCTTTTTGTGCTCACCTTCTCAAAGACTTTGCTTCTATAACTATCTCTCTTTATATTATCAATTTTATCCTCTATGCTGGATCATTTCCATACACTCAGTAGCTTCTACAATAACTTCCACAGACAAAAACAAAGTTATTTTTTAACCCTGCAGCTCTTTCTTACCATATTTCTTTGAGAAACTAGTTCAAAGTATTGTGTCTCTTTCTTATATTCTTTCTCAGACTCACTGCAAATGAAATAGTGACCTAGACATTCCTCCAAAACTACATCTGTCAAGGTCCTCAATGAGTTTCATGTTGACAACTCCAGTGCTCCATTCTCAATCCTCCTTTTACTTAGATAAATAGTATTTGGCTTTGTTGATAATTTCTTATTGTAATACTTTCTTCATCTGGCTTACAAAGAAAAAAGCATCTTGTTTTGTAACCTTTCTATGTCACTAGCAATTTTATCTCCATCTCTTCTGTTACATCGTCCACATCTTCCCAAACTCTAGATGTTGGAGTGCCCCAAGGCTCAGACTCAGATCTCTTCTTTTCTATCTACACTCATATTCTAAATGATTTTATTGAGTCCAATAGCTTTCAGCACCAACTCTATACTGACAACTCCCAAATGTTTTAACTTTAGCTTTAGAGGTCTGTGTTTGGACTTCTCTCTGGACCTCCAGTCACATATATCTAATATTTCCACTTGAAAGTCTAATGGGCAGTTTTCATCAGTATGCCAAAACAGAATTCTTCATCTTTCCACAGTCTTTCACATTTCAAAAACGTAGATCTGGAATCATCCTGTGTAATAGATATTTGTAATATTATTCTTTGTTATTTTCATTATTATAGTTCATGTAGAATAGAGTTACTGTATAGCTGGACTGGAAAAGTTCTATCCTTATCTTTTTAGAAATACCTGGTTGCTTGGCTTTAACTCTGGGCCAAGACAAGGCCAGTGTGATTTGAATTTAATGTCTGAAGCTCTCTAGGCAATCTCCGGGTCAGTCTGCTTACTGATCCAAGATCCACTGAGAACTTCTGCCTTGACTGCTTCTGAAGATAAGACTCGTCACACCAATTTTGTTGGTTCAATATGGAGATAAAGTGTGTATGTGTGTGAATGGGGAGCTTGCACCTATAGAAGCAAGCATTGGTGGAACCAAGAGATGTATAGGTGCAAGCTCCCTATTGTAGTCTTTATTTTTGGTGGTTTTAATTGATATAAAATAGTTTTTACATATTTGGGGGTACATGTGATATTTTGATACGTGTATACAATGCATAAATGATATCATCTACTTTTAAATATAGTTTTATGTGAGTATTCTCTGTGGAATGTTATGCATCCTTCCAAATATTAATACTTGTGATATTTTTGCAAATTTTAATATTTAAAGTGCAGCAATAGTATACTGCATATTTATTTTACCAGTATACAAGAGTTGAATGTAAAACTTTAGAAATTATATGACTTATAAAAATTAAAGGTGGACAGCCCCTGTGGGAGCTTTTCTGTTCTCTCAATAAATCTTGCTTAAAAAAAAATTAAAGATACTAAAAAAAACTCAAAACTCATTATGTCTTATTTTACTCTATTGTATTAGCATTTATGGCCTTGAAGTATTTACATTTATTGTACTTGTATGATGGTGACAATATACTTAAATGCTACTTCTCATCCTTTCCCAAATCCATATTTAGTGATATCATGTTAGTAGCTTAAAATTGGCCATGGTTGTATTCATACTATTGAAATTGGCAAATGCTAAAAGTTAGCTCCTACCCACTGGTTCTAAGACCTGATTGGTAAACATACCATCACAATACTGAGTGTAATTGTTTCTCATTGATGTTTTTATTTCACTAGATGATGCAACTGGAGCTCAATTTATTTCCATGACATTACAAGTTAACTTTTGGCCATTGTGTCACATGTATTGTTAAATGCCCTAAGTACTGCCTGAAAGTTTGCTACTGGTTTTCATTTTTTCATATTCTAATGCAAGAGAAAATTTCAAAAGAATCTGTCTGTTTTTGAAACATTTCATAGTGATATGTCAAGTACATTTAAGATTTGCAATTTATATTGATTAAAGGACTCCAAGAAACCCAATTATGTTATTAAAATATGTTGTTGTTCTGCATAACTATTATACTTAATTTTGAAAATAAAATAATTCTATCATACTTTCTTATGCTGTTGTCTTAAAAATTGATTATCTTCATATAAAATTTGTCACAGTAGGTCCTCATGGTTGAGTAAACAGAAACTTATTTTTACTACATATAACAACACATATTATGCAAGAATTCCATTAAAAAACCATCTCAGGTTTTATAAGTTTAAGTTTGTGGTTTTTTGAAGCCAGATTTATTTCACCTACTACAGATAACACTGAATGAGACCGAAGTCACTAGCCAGAGTACTGAGAGATCATCCCCATATTATCCTTCCCAGCTATTTGACAAAGACTGGATTAGAGAAAAGATTAAGAAAAATCAAGCCAAACCATGATGAGAGCAAGAAATATTAGAACCAGAGAGGTATTCTAAATTAACTTGGCTTTTGAAAAAGAAAATAAAGCCTGCCCCCTCAATTGTTGGTCCTACTACCTGTCTCTAATGTACTGTATACAATGGCATTGTTCGGAGGACAGGCATCTCAGTACCATGGAGCATTAGTCTGGGAGCACCTCTCTCTCTTGCTTAAAATCTTACTTCACATCTTACCCTTCCCTCCCATCTCAACACCCTTATGGAATAAAACCTATACTATGATGACTTGAAAATCCATAAAAAGCCTGACTCACTCTTCCTAATTTGTTTTATGCAGGTGTCACCTCTCACCAAGTAACTTTTCCTGACATCCTCAGGCTGTTGCTTCAGGCCTACAGCTGCAACTGCACTTTCCATAGATGCGAAATTACCTTTGTATACATCTGAATCTGCTACTAGACCATGAGTTTTTCAAGGGCTCTTTTTCATCCCTGCCTTCTTGACTTGTGGCTGACTCAATGGAAGCAGTCAAGGTGTCCAACTGAACACAAATGAAATGCATTATCTATTAGGATCTGACTGCTATATATGTTTCTTTTTTATGCTCTCTCATGCCCTTGCATGTAGTTTATGTCCCAACCACTCAATTACTTAAGATTTCTAGAACGTGCTATTCTGGGCCTTTCTAAACTGTGTACTCCTCATCTGGAATGCCCTTCTCCGAACAATTTTTTTTCCTGATAAATTCCTATCATGCTTTAAAAGTTAGCTCACGTATTTGTGAGTTTTTTAATCCACTGTATTGTCACAGATTTTGGGCCTATTAGCATCAAAACACCATCTTATCCTGGAAAGTTCTATGAAGTTAAATACAGTTCATTTTTAGTACATATTAATTTGACCATGACTCCCCCCAAAACTATTTTTGTTGTCAATTTTTCTTAATCTGATCCATATAGAAGATAAATTTTTATTTTAATTCAACAAGTATACTTAGTTTTTTTTTTCTTTGTTTGGGGTTTTTTTGTGTTGGAGTCTCACTCTGTCGCCCAGACTGGAGTGCCGTAGCCACTCCGGGCCACCGCAGTCTCGACCTGCTGGGCTCCGGCGATCCTTCCACCTCAGCCTTCCAAGTAGCTGAGTGCGCTGAGTGCGCTGCTACCACGCCCGGCTAATTTTTGATTTATTGTAGAGATGAGGTCTCACCAAGTTGCCCAGGCAGGTCTCGAACCCGCGGGCTCAGGCAATCCACTCACCTCAGCCTCTCAAAGGCGCGGGATTACAGGCTGAGCCACTGAGCCCGGCTAGTTGTTTTTTTAATTATACAAGAAATGCAAGAACACATTATCCTTGTGAAGACAATGGAACCATTATAGATCAGGTTGACTTTTTTTTTTTTTTGAGTTGGAATCTCACTCTGTCACCTAGGCTGGAGTGCAGTGTCACGGTCATGGCCACCACAGCCTCAACCTGCTGGGCTCAGGTGATCCTTCCACTTCAGCCTTCTAAGTAGCTGGAACTACAGGCATGCGCCACCATGCCCAGCTAAGTTTTGATTTATTGTAGAGACGAGTTCTCGCTAAGTTGTTCCAGCTGGTCTTGAACCCTTATGCTCTGGCAATTCTCTCACCTCAGCCTCCCAGCGTGCTGGGATTATAGGCATGAGCCACTGTGCCTGACTATCATTTCCATTTCTGGTATCTTTCCTTCTCTGGGGTAATCCTTATTCTGTGAATCCTTATTGATATTTTCATATACTAATTTATTTCTTCATAAATACATATATCAATTTGAATAAATATATTAGCATCCATTAAAATGTGCAGTATTTACTGATTCCTTACTGTTTTAATAGGACCATATTGGATTATCATAATACATCTCATATCATACTCAATAATTTTTCTTAAAGTCTTTCTACTCAGATCTACAACTATCAGTCAGGGTTTAGAGTGGGAAAGTCATGTTAAGCAGAAAGAAATTTGAAGTAGGACATTATGTACTGCAAAAATTTTTGGAAGGGAGGGGGGATTCAGGGCTCTGAGAATAGCCTCAAGGAAGATTCACAGAACACTAGAGAACTGATGCCGGTGGAGAGGTACTGATACTAGCATTATTGAATCCAGAGATCAGAAATCTCTGGCAACCTCTGACACCCATAGGCTAATCGGGTCTCTGCCTACTCTAAAATTGCTTTTCACCCCCAAGAAGCTGGAGTACAGACAAAGGATGTTGCTACTGGAAATTGCATGTTCATGACCTTTTACTAGCAATTCAAAAAGTAGCCTGACTTTTGCTTTGGAAGGCCTCTGACTGGCTTCTTCCTTCCAAGTTTTATCTAGTCAACGTAATTTAATTTCCATCTAGAACCATAATTGCCAGAGAGTGTGGGGGGATGTAGTTTTAGCTTTCTAATCCCCACTGCATAGAAAGGGACTTTAGAATGGGAGATGAGTGAGTCAACCCATCATATCAATTATAACGTCATTCCTTTTAACACCTGCATACAATTCCATAAACTGACATACCATAGAGTATTTAACCACTCTTCTACTGATTAATTATCTGTTTTCAACTTTTTGTTAACACAAATTTTGTAATAAACATCATTATACACTCATGTTTGAGTACATGTGCCAGGATGGATACCTAGAAGTGAAACTGCTTGGTTATAGAGTATACAGTTTTGAAATTAAGGCGATGTCATCAAGCAACCCTCTAAAATTGTTTCCTCAATTTTAACTCCTACTATCAATTATGAGAGCCTATTTCCCAATACTATACCTAAATCCTGAAATAATATTTTATATTTTAGTAGTGCCATATGGCTTTAATTTATACTTCTACAAATACTAATGGATGAGATTAAGCACCTTTTTATATGTTAATTGGTCATCTGTATTTCTCCTAGAAATACCCTGTTAAAACTCTCTATATACTTAGCATTGAGTTTTAAAATACTGTATTCACTTCTAGGGGGTCTAGATATATTTGAGTGTTAATTATATATTTGAAACATATAGCGTATTTACTGAACATCTACTGGATACTTAACATTGTGGTGAGTATATGAAAAATAGAAATATAAGATACAATTCTTGCCTCCAAGTTTAAGCAACTTGTACTTGGGAATAGGACCATTCACAGGATAGATTTAAATAAAAGTCAGTATAACAGAAGTGAGAAGATTGCCTGAGCCTACAGGTTCGAGACCAGCCTGGGCAACTTGGCAAGATCTCACCTCTACAATAAATCAAGAAAAATTAGCCGGGTGTGGTGGCACATGTCTGTAGTTCCAGCTACTTGGAAGGCTGAGGCAGAAGGATTGCCTAAGTCCAGCATGTTGAGGCTGCGGTGGCCGTGAGGGTGCCACAGCCCTCCAGCCTGGGTGACAGAGTGAGACTCCGATTCAAAAACAACAACAAAAACTCCAAAAACCCAAAAAACAGCAAGAGATTAAATATAAAATGAGTACTGGTGACAGAAATGAATAGAGATCAGGAAAAAGGAGTGATCAAAGAGGATAATGCTTGGTAAAGGAAACATTCACCAGGGAAGGCTTGGTGGAACAAGTGACAATTAAGTTGGACCATGAAGCATAAATAAACACTGGACGGGGAGAAATGGCAATCCTGGAAGTATTAGACAGCATGAATAAAGTCATGAAGGTAGGACAGCAGTTATCATTCAAGAAAAGGGACTGTGAGAAATGAAACAAGTAGAGTCAAGCTTTCAGTAACATCATTGTTAAGGCAACATAGCGTCTCGAGCATTGTGTCAAGCACTTGGTGTATGTGGCCTCGGTTGATGCAGCAACCTTACAAGTATGGTCCTATTATCTCCCATTTTTACCTATGAGAAAGCTGAAGCTCAGAGAGATTTATGCCTAACACAAATCTAATAGATCTAGCATTGGAAGAGAGGCCATACACTTTTTGTTACACCATACTACAAAGGAACAACATAGATAAAGATGGTTTTCTGAAGCACATGGAATGGTAACCAAACAGGTTTATATTTCACCCTGAAAGCAGGTGAGAATTTTGAAGACTTTTAAATAGACAGTATCATGAATATGTGTTTTAGGAGGATGAATTACACCAGATAGTATCATCATTCAGGTCTCTGCTGAAAATTTTCTCCTCAGAGAGGCATTTCTTGACCATTTATAGATATCCACCACCATCCCACCACTTTCTACTCCATCACCCTGCTTTATTTTCTATATAGCCATATATACATATCTCGCACTAGATTGTGTATTAATTATTTTGTTAGTGTTTGTCTGTCTTTTCCATTAAAGTCCATGAAGGCAGGGACTTTATTATACCCATTGTTTTATTACTATCACTGGGAACAATGTGTAGCCTCAGGAAGTGCATGATAAATATTTATAAAATGAATTAATGGAGTAACATGTGGTTAAAGACAAAAAAAAAATGGTGTCTAGAATCTAGATATTTGTGTTTAAAATATCTAAATGGCCTCCTGATTTTTTTGTTTTCATAAGATTTTGGCACGTCATTCAAAAACTTAATCCGTATTCACTTAGTAGAACAACCATTGACTATATTAGCTAGTTCTATTTCCTATAAAGAATTACTGAAATAGGACTATTTCTTTTGCCAAAACCTAACTCCATCTGTAAATCTGTCCCTATAAAAGCATGTACAGAATTTCAGTGAGAATTTCTAGATTAAGCTGGTGTCAAATGAGTAATGCTATAGCAGAGTAATTGTATCAAAGGAAGACAACTTACATTTAAGTCACTTGTCAGAGACTCCTCTGGTAGATACAGTTGGTTTCACCGGGGAGGAGCTCTATACCATGAAAGGATGGATGGAACCTTAGTCAGGACGCTGATTCACCAACCTGTGATGATATTTTTAGGGTGTACCTCTCAGATGACCAATCCAAGTAATATCTATTGTTTTTTTCTAAGTATCCAACTCAAAAAGAATTTTCATTTCTTCCTTTAAACCACAGACCCACAGCTGTCATCACACTTGTTAAACAAGTTTCCTTTTAATTGCTTTCTGCTATTGCACCCAGCCCTTAAAATCCCAACTATCCTTGTGGTTAGCACATTTACCTGAGAGCCACTGATCAAAAAGGAGTGCAGAAGTTGTCTTTATCTTTATTAACGTGAACAGCCATTATATCAGCACATTATGTATAGGTAAGTGGAAATTTGCTTGCCTAAAATTCTGACAATAATAGAATTAACACTGTCTCCCCAGTATGACTTCCACCCAAAGATAGCAGTAAAACAATTGAGTTTAGAGGAATTTGTAGTTTTCCACAGCATTTTGGATTTCTTGCCCCATCATAAACATATATTTGTGTCTGGAATCTATAGTTTTATGTAATGATTTTGGGAGTGCTTCAGAAGATGATATACAGCTTAACATCCTGTGAATGAAAAATAAGATGAATGTGTGGCTGTGGTAAGGTATAGAGGAGATGGCAGAAAGAACATTTTGTTCTCATAAATCAAATGTTAAATTGTTGTTGATAGTATAATGATTATGACTTCCTTGCATTTATTTAATGATATATATTTGATCTCTGACTTTCTACAGTGCTTTCATAAATATCTTGAATATTACAGTACCATTATCTGTTCAATCATATATAAATCCATATATTTTTACTTCTTGAATATTCATGAGTCAGAATAATATAATTATGTGTAGACATGTGGTATCTATTTTTAAAGTATCTAACTAAATAATTATCATATTAATAACATTAATTAAAGTTATCATTAATGACGAAATTTTAAGAACTAACTTTCAGCTCACAAGTTTTCATAAAAATATATGATATAGCAAAATTAACTGACACTGATATAGTATAACTAATGTTCAGATAACTGTGAAATATAAATGTATACCTGACACAAATATTTTTCTAAAATATAGATCTCGAGTTGAGCCCTTTATGACATTTATATATATCTCATACATGCATATATATTCACTATATCAGTATTCATGTAAAAAATATGATTAGATGGGGACATTCACTATGATAGAATATACTAAGATCATTTTTATTGAATTAAAGTAAAAAATTATTGTATGATTTCTTTTTTATTAAAGATGTCATTTTATTCATGATCCTAATGTGTTCTTATTAGCAACGTCTCTGATCTATTAATGAAAGAGTAATCACACACACTTAAGGGCAACTTGGCGAGACCTCATCTCTACAATAAATAAAAAAAGTAGCCAGGTGTGGTAGCGCGCACCTGTAGTTCCAGCTACTCGGAAGGCTGAGGCGGAAGGATCGCTGGAACCCAACAGGTCGAGGCTGCAGTGGCCGGGAGCGGCCACTGCACTCCAGGCTGGGTGACAGAGTGAGATTCCAACTCAAAAAAAAAAGTAGAAAGGAAACAGCACAATCATTTTGTTTTGTCTGTGAGATAATCATCACCTTTATGCTGAGTGAAAGACTTTTTTTCATTTATAGAACACCTCCTCTCCCTTCTTCATTTTGACACTTGTGTGAAGTCCCAACCCGAAAGATTTCAAAGGATTAAGTCATTGTTTCTAAGAAATTCTTGTCACCAAGGAAAGGTTCAAGCCCTAATTCAGTGAATAGCGTCTCAGAATGAGGCATTAATCTGATTTACAGCAGAGTTTGTAGGGATTTAGAATCATGGCTAATTTTGCAGGTACATTTGGTAAGACCTTAGTGAACTTTGTGGTTGCCTGAATAATGAATGATTAAGAAAAAAAAAAAAAGGAACACTAGAAGTGGAAGACTTCAAAATCATATTTTGTCAATTTCAATTTTTTTCTTAGTGTTAGTCCTATAGGATGGAATGAGAAAAATATCAAAAGAAAGCTGTGCTTTAATTTATATTTTTGCCAAGGTAGCATTGACAAGTTTATGTCCAGGAGTTTTTTTATGGCAAGATATAATTTATATTCTGTATCCTCTCCCAATAATTCCTTATGTGATTTTCCATAATAATTTGTAGTATGATCTACCTGAAACTGGCTAATTGCTGAGAAATTTTTTTTTTTGCTTGAGAAGACCTTTTGTCATCATGATTTGTAAGATCTTTAGGTTATGAGTTAAAGGTGTTTACAACCCAGATAAATATCTGAGCGATAGGATATGGAATGAAAATATTATATCCTATGGCAATTTTGATAAAATAAAATTGACAATTAGGAAATAATTCTTTTGCCTTCAAACTACTGTGTTTGAATGAATTCTGAAACACCTTATTTGATCAAATTGTAATAGATGTAGTTTTTTTTTTGGTTCTTTTAAGAATACATGTTCTAAAAAGTGTAGAGGTCAAATAAAACATTTGCCCAAATTTATACAAAAATATGTTTTGAGTTCAACCTTTAAAAATAAACTAGCTAAAACAAGAAATATATAAGTGTATTTCCAATTAGGGGATGATTTAAAAAGAAAATAATTTGTAGGAGTTCATACAAGACAGAAAAGCAAAGAAAAGATGTGAAGTCAAGACAAAAGAACCAGCAGTGAGCAAGGTAGCTTTGGTGGAGCTGAGTGCTTCTGAGATGAGGTAAGTGCTGACCTGTCACTAAAAGATCAACAATATTTTAAACTTGACAATTAAGAAACAAGTGCTCATCATTTAAAGACATTTGAGAGACATAAATGAATGAGATGGTGAAATCCAAAAAAGGTATGAAAAAAATGGAGCTAAACTAGTTATCATGGGAATGAAAACAAATGTTTGCCTTGGAATGAGAAACATTAACTCTGTGCATTTTTAAAATATAATAAGCACTTTAATACATGGATCCAGTTTCACAGCCTTGATTCCCTCTTGTTTTTTGATGACTCCTAAGTTTATATCCCCAGCTGTGGTTCCTCAGTTAATCAAATGTCTGACATTCCAGATGTGTACTGAAAATTTAAATGCCCCTCAAATTCAAGATATAAAAAATTTACCATTTTTTTCTCAAATTATTTCTTCTAGACTTCATTTTTCTCTCTCTTTATTCTTTTTTTTTTTTTTAATTATCTTTAAATACAGAGTTTGGATCACTTTTCAGAAACAGCACATATATGTTTTGCCATGTTATAATGGATTTTTTTTTTTTTGAGTTGGAGTCTCACTCTGTCGCCCAGACTGGAGTGCAGTGGCCGCTCCCGGCCACCGCAGCCTCGACCTGCTGGGCTCCGGCGATCCTTCCGCCTCAGTCTTCCGAGTAGCCGGAATTACAGGCATGCACTACCACGCCCGGCTGATTTTTTGATTTATTGTAGAGACGAGGTCTCGCCGAGTTGCCCAGGTGGGTCTCGAACCCGCGGACTCAGGCAATCCACTCACCTCAGTCTCCCAAAGGCGCGGGATTACAGGCTGAGCCACCGAGCCCGGCTTTCCTTATACTTAAGGCAAAGTCTGTGACATCTTTAACAAGTTTCTTTCCTTTACCAATATAGTTAAGTAGTTACCAAGTTCTGGCAAATATTTTACTTCTATAAACTTTCTTAAATTCCTCACTTTCCATTCTTACTATCATCCCACCGTTCTATTCTTATGAATTATAACGATCTCTTTCATCACTGATTCTTTCCTTTTATTCTTCCTTTCAACTGTCATTGAACATGCTGTTAGAAGATTTATTTTCCTAAGCACTACAATTTCTCATTAGTCATTTCCACAGGGTAAAATCAAAGCTCCTTGACAAGCACTAAAGACTTCACATAATCTGAATCTTTCTGCCTTATCTATCCTCTGAGATATAGTTGCCCTCGATTCCCTTTGTCTTTACTTATTTATTCAACAAAAATTATCTACAATGCTGAACATCATGCTATGTTCTGTGCATA
Source organism: Carlito syrichta (assembly GCF_000164805.1). Taxonomy (NCBI): domain Eukaryota; kingdom Metazoa; phylum Chordata; class Mammalia; order Primates; family Tarsiidae; genus Carlito; species Carlito syrichta. Next base: position 47,394 of record NW_007238977.1, read on the forward strand.
AAACACAACAAATAATGATGTGGTCCCATATCACAACATGCTCATCACTAAAGGAGAAAAATAGTAATATGATTGTAGGATCATAATATTAGCCATGGAAGACATCAGTGAAGAGAAGGTGACAGAGTTTGAGTGTGAGCTAACTGGGTAGACTTGAGGTGAACATTTTAGGTGATGGAACAGTAAGTGCAAAGACACGGAGACATGAAAGAGTCTGGTGCGTCCATAGGATTCTGGGTAGTTTAAAATAGCTGGAACCTAGGTTATATGTTGGACAGTGAGAAGAGATGGTGGAGGAGTTGGCCTAAGACAGGGGCCTAGGCAACTGATTTACAGTAACATGAGAAAAAGAGAGATGGGGCACAGATAAAGAGAACTTCACTAATATGATGGTGGAATTGTGAAGATTCTTTTCTGGCAAATTCCATTTTCTCAGTGGAATAAGGAAGTTTATCAGAGTGAAGATGGGTGCTGAAGATTTGAGAAAAAAATATATGAAATCACTTTTGGGGAGAATGAAGAAACATTAACAGAGAATAAATTTTTAAAAAAATTTTGTTTTCCTGAAAGCATCAACCCAATTTATTATTATCTATGATCCAATACATTATATACATTGCATTCAAATGCTACTTCTAATTTTAAAAATCTGACAATATGCCCTAGTAGTTTAAAGTTTTTCAATATTTTACTGTGAAGATAGTGCATAGCTTAGTGAGAATCTGCATTACCACGGTTGTTATAGTGCAAATTTTCAGGCTCTTCTAGTGATTCAAATTTGCAAGATTTAAAGTAAGATCCCACTGTGTGCATATTTAATAAGCATGCCCAAGTGATTCTGATTAAGATCACCCTCCGAGGCAGGCAAGACCTCATCTCTACAATAAATCAAAAAATTAGCCAGGCGTGGTAGCGCGCGCCTGTAATTCTGGCTACTCAGAAGGCTGAGGCGGAAGGATCGCCAGAGCCCAGCAGGTCAAGGCTGCGGTGGCCGGGAGCGGCCACTGCACTCCAGTCTGGGCGACAGAGTGAGACTCCAGCTCAAAAAAAAAAAGTCACCCTCCAATCACCTGTGAAGAAAATCTAGCACAGAATTCAAAAATCTCATCAACTTTGTGTGATATCAAAGATTTTTCTTGTTGCTACCTCTCTGTATCAGTCAGAGTTTTCCAGAAAAACAAAACCAGTAAGATATTTATAGACTAGATACACGTATATACATATAAATATAGTTATGTGAGCATAAGTACAAACACACAGAATTACTTTAGGGAATTGGCTTACACAATTGTGGGGCTGGCTAGTCTGAAACTCATAAGACAAGTTGACAGGTTGGAAACTCAGGCAGGAGTTCTTTGTTATAGTTTCAAGGCAGAATTCCTTCTTCCAGAAATCTTAGTTTTTGCTTTTAAGGTCTTCAATCAATTGGATGAGGCCCACCTACATTATAGAAGGTAATTTTCTTTACTTAAAGTCAACTGATTATAAATGTTAATCACAGATATGGCATGACTTCACAGAACTATCTAGACTAGTGTTTGACCAAACAGCTTGGCGCCATAGCCTAGACATATACAATTAAGCATCACACTTTCCAATTTCATCTTTGGCCAACTCGTGACTCAAAGTTTGCTCAACAAAATTAAATTGCTGTTTTCTTTGAGCACTGCATGTTGCTCCCTTTTTCTGCTCTGTCTTTTCACACCTCTTTGTCTAGGAAATTCAAACAAATCCTTATCTCAACGTAGGCTGAGGCTCCTAATACATATTTGTTGCTTAAATGAGACACGGTGAAAATATCGAATTTATTGTAGATTTATCATGGCATGATTTTCAACAAAAGATTTATTTGAACCACAGTAATAAACAAGCTAGTAAGATAGATGGACACTGCTCTAACCTAGTAGTGTAGCACTCTATATTTGTGTGTTCTTTGTAATTAATAAAGATATAATAAATAACATAGGTTCATAGTCAGTCTTCAAAAAAAAAATACTGTAAGTTTAGGCATAAAGAACTTCTAAGACATTTCCCTTCCTGTCCCTCCCTGATGACTGGATAAAATCTTCCCTTATTGATACTTACTGTGTTTCTACCCATTGATTAGGGAAGGGAGCTAGATGACAAGTATAGATAACTTGGCATCAACCATCGTACTCCTGAAAATAACTTCATAGCACAGATCTAGAGAGGTTTTATCAACAGTTGTAAGAAAAGCTCATGGTTTGTTTTGTTTCTTTGTCTCTTTCTTCTTTCTTTTCTCCTTCCTTTCTTCAAATGTTTTTTGCTACTACTATGTCTAAATTGTGGAACTTCCGGGGGTGAGTAGGAGAAAAGAAATAGATTTTAAAGTGACTGTTTTTTCTGATACTTCCTTTGTATTCATATCCTTTACTCGCAGACCATTCGTAGCTCCTCGTCCATCCTTACCACTATGGATGATTGCCCTTATTGTGTTTGGAGTGCTGGCAATCCTTGGAATAACTATTGGTCTCTTGGTTCACTTTCTGGCAGTAGGTTGGTAAAAAAAAATTTTTTTAATTTATTTCATTTTATCGTAATCTTTACTTTCATTTCTATAAAAGATAAAAGATTGAAAACAATGAATTAGTTCCCTTTAAAATGGCATCAGTGACCCCAGATCTCGGAAATAATGTTGACATTTGCCAAACATCTTTTTGACTAGACACAGGTAAAAGAATGGCTATTCCTGTAGACACACGAATGTGTAAACAGATAATTACTACACAGGCAGAAAAAGTAATTCTGCCAGGATGGTACTACATGTGTTATTTTATAATTAAAATATTACAATTATTCTATTTGAAGAAGAGAAACCAATGAATATTGAATTTCAAATAGTTTTTTCATAGCAAAGATATTAATAAGAAAAATCTATTTAGCATAACATTTTATTTTTATTTTTTATTTTTTGTTGTTGTTGTTGTTTTGAGTTGGAGTCTCACTCTGTCGCCCTGACTGGAGTGCAGTGGCCGCTCTCAGCCACCGCAGCCTCGACCTGCTGGGCTCCGGCGATCCTTCCGCCTCAGCCTTCCGAGTAGCCGGAATTACAGGCATGCGCTACCACACCCGGTTAGTTTTTTGATTTATTGTAGAGATGAGGTCTCGCCAAGTTGCCCAGGTGGGTCTCGAACCCTCGGGCTCAGGCAATCCACTCACCTCAGCCTCCCAAAGGCACGGGATTACAGGCTGAGCCACCCAGCCCGGCTTAGCATAACATTTGAAAAAGACTTTGGAAACATAAGAAAAGTTGGAGTCATTATTTTAAAGCAGTGTGTTTTAACTTTAGACATTGTGCCATTTATATCCTACTATAAAAGACAAGAGAATCAGCACACTAGTACCTCTCATATTCTTCTGATACTTCTCAGTAGTTTGTTAGCAAATAATACTCCTGGTAGATTGTCAATATTTATAACACTCTATTCTGGTTTGTAATAAAAGTTACTACAGGCTTTTAGTTTTGAATACATATTTACAGGGAGCATATGCTCACTATTGGTCCTTTCTCCATGGCATTGCCAAGTTGGAGTGTTGTTATTTTCTCCAAAGCTAGATCTATTCAGAGTTTAAAGGGTCAAATAGTTATTTAGAGTTTTTTATGAAAAATGCAGAAGCAACCACTTTTAACTCTTTAAGTTGATGCTTAATATTTATGTATCATAATTTTCCAATTGTTGGTATTATCTATTCACTTTATACTATAGAAGAATGAAGATTCTGTACACATTCATACCCTGGGTACGTCACAGTCATTTGTTTCCTTTAGCAACATCTTGAGCATTACTTTCACTATCTGTTGGGTTTGATCCCCAATGCCTAAATTCCATATTTCCATTTTATTGTTTTATTCACTCAGTTGTAGTGGAGTATATACTGCAGGAGCTTTCTGGAAGAAGGTTATGACAGGAAGTGTACATTTTTTGATGTTACCTACCGGAAAATGTCTTAATTATACTTTCACCTAAATTAATAATATAGAATTCTAAATTGGAAAAAAATTTTCCCTATGAATTTTGATGCTAATGTTCAGTTGTCTTCTCGCCTTCCAAGTCTCTGTCAAAAAGTCTGATGATGTTTTGATTCTAAGACTTTTGAGTGAAACCTCTTCTATCCATGTCTCCCATGTTCTAAAACCTCATTGGATGCTTTTCTTTGTTCCCAATATTTCAAAATTTCATGGTAATATGACATAGTATAGATCATATTGTGCTGGCATTTAGTAAATAATTCAGCTCAGTTCATTCATTTCAATTCGTTTTATATTTCATGATCTGGAAATTTTCTTTGATTATTTCTTTGATGATTTCCTGTCCTTTATAGTCTCTTTCTGAAGCTCCTGCTATTTTGATAATGGGCTTCCTAAATGTAGCCTCTAATTGTTTTTAAATTCTTTTCTTTATATTTTCTATCCCTTCATCTTTTTTTCCCAAAAAATAACTTTTTGATTTTCTCAAGTTTCTTTTCAAAATTTTCTATTGAATTATTTATTTTTGCTACTATATATTTAATTTATATGATATCTTTTTATTAACTAAATATTCCCTATATAACATCTTGATATTCTTTCTTACAAAAATCCTGAGCATAGTAATTTTAAAATTTTTTTGCCTGAATAGTTTCTTTTTTCTCCAAGATTTTCTTTGCTTATATTGGTCATATTTTCTATTAGATGACACATTTCTCAAATATGTATTGATCCTTGGTGTCTGTTAATATTTGAGATTGGAGACCAAAAAACTGACTGGAACTTCTATGAGGGGAGTGTCTGTTGGCAATGGCTTTTATTACAAATGTTCTATCAGTGTTGTGGTGTTGAGAGAACCCAAATTACCAATATATTTAGATCTTTTCTCTAGGGTTGGTTGGAATCATCCGATGGGGGGAAAAAAGCCTTTTATTGTTTTGCATGCATATGATATTTGCTGCTAGTTTTCTGTAGTCAAGTTGGGAAAAGTCCAGCATAGACATTCTGAGAATAGTGTACCCAACCTCAATTATGTTTTTCATCTCCCTGATCTAAAAACCTTAGCAGTTTAGGAAGACACTGGGGGCTCACTGTTTCAACTAGTCTTTCTGGTTTTAATCCCCTTCTCATTCCTACTTCCACAAGTGCCTTGGCACCATTTAGGGGGCAGTTTAAAAACAGCATGTCTTTACTTTCCCCACCCCTATAATAGAGTTCAGGCTTCTTGGGTGTGCTAGGCCAGTTACCACTCACTTACCCGCCTCTAGCTTCCATAATGCTGTTGCTGCCTCCTCTCTCATAATCACTGTCTTTGTGGATTAATTTCTTTCAAATCCCAAATCAAACACTATTCTTATCATTTTAAGGGGATTTGGGGAAAAAACATTTAAATCTATCATTTTTAACTGAATGTTCTTGATTCCTGAATTTCTCATTAAAACTTATCTCCAGGTTGGCTATATGTCTTCTTGAAGTCATTCCTTTAAAGTTCTAAGCAGCTGAAATTCCTGAAATCTTACATGCAAAAAAAAAAAAAAAAAAATACAAGCGAAAATGTTATTGGTTTGCATTATCTTTTCTTCAGAACTTTGTAAACTTGCTCCACTATCTTATGTCCATTTAGTTTTGCTCCTCACCCCAAAAAAGATCTTGACCATTTCCCATTTGTAAGTGCAAATTTTTTTCTGCCTAAATAATCATAAGATTTTAAAAATGCAATGTTCTCACCAAGTTGTCAGTCTTACTGTTTCAATTCTTAGAACACAGTGGAGCTTCCCGCCATGCGTCCTTCCCTCTTTGAGCAGCTTCTGCTAGTTCTGCTCCCTAAGGCCCCAACAGGGCCATAGAAACGACTGCCCCCTCCAGGGAAGGCAAAGACGCCCCCTCCAGAGAAGGCCTGAGACGCTGGGTGTCACCCTGGAGGACTCCAGTCCTGTTCCAACCTCCCTAGTCCCTGGGGGTGGGTGGGGAGCTGGGGTGGCCTGCAGAGCCCAGGGCGGAAGAGCACAGCCATCCCCCACACAACCACACCTGAAGGCTCCCTGTCTGTCGCCCCTCTCTCCCTGCATGGCCAACCTTCTCCCCCCAGCCTGGTCACCCCTCTACCCCCACCTGGTCACCCTCTCACCCCGCTTGGCTGCTCCTGTCCCCTGCCTGGCTGTCCATTAAAAAAAAAACACAACAAACTCTTTTTTTTTTTTTTTGAGTTGGAGTCTCACTCTGTCGCCCAGACTGGAGTGCAGTGGCCACTCCCGGCCACCGCAGCCTCGACCTGCTGGGCTCCGGCGATCCTTCGGCCTCAGCCTTCCCAGTAGCCGGAATTACAGGCATGCGCTACCACGCCCCGCTGATTTTTTTGATTTATTGTAGAGATGAGGTCTCGCTGCCCAGGCGGGTCTCGAACCCGCGGGCTCAGGCAATCCACTCACCTCAGCCTCCCAAAGGTGCGGGATCACAGGCTGAGCCACCGAGCCCGACTACAACAAACTCTTTTAAGCTACAAATTCAAATTCATTTGTTCACTTCGTTTTTTTAGGAACTACAATTATACAGTTTTTTGAAACTCTTTTGCTTCTCCTGATGCTTAGTTCCTCAATAATTTTAGTTTTTATTTTTCTATTTTATTTTGTTTTACTCAAGCCTGTTCTTCATGTCACAAGATTTTAAATCTATATCTATGAATTTAAATGTAGTTTTCATCTCTGATAGTCTTATCTTCCTCTTCCATTTATTTGCTGGATTCTAAAACTTACTTTTCTTCTTCACTGAACTTATTGTATATTGTTGAACTCGTTTGTCTGGGACATCTTTGAAACTGGGAACTAGCTGTTAAAACTCATCTTCTGTTCCCTGGATAATTCCTCTACTGATTTTTGTGTATATTCTTTCTTCCTTTTGACTCTTTCCCTCCAAGATCTATTAAGTTTCCTACATCATGTTTTATAACTACTATTTGTTCTTTGTAATTTAGGACTGATGTTTTCTAAAGAACCCTGTAAGAAGGGAGCATGGAGGTGAATTGTAGGATGAAGGAGATTTTTTAAAATTGACACATATTAAATAATTGTACACATTTTTGAGGTCCAGAGTTATACTTAGATACATGTATATAATATGTAATGATCAAAACAGGATAATTAGCATAACTATTATTTCAAACATTAATCTTTCTTTGTGTTGAAAGCATTAAAATTTTTTCTTATAACTATTTGAGAATATAAAATAAGCTATTGTTTACTAAAGTCACCATACAGTGCTATAATACACAAGAAATTATTCCTCTTACCTAGCATAATTTTTGTTAACTAATCTCTTCCTATGTCTCCTCCCTCTATACTTTTCAGTCTATAGTAACAGTTATTCTACTCTCTACTTCTATGAGAACAACTTTTTTAGCTTCCACGTATGAGTATGTATAGTATTTATTTTTCTGTGCCTGACTTATTTCACTTAACATAATGTCCTCTAGGCTCATTCATGTTGCTGAAATTGACAGAATTTCATTCTTTTTTAATGGCAGAATAGTATTTCATTGTGTGTATATACCATATTTTCTTTATCCATTTATCTCTTGATGGACACTGAGGCTGATTGCTATTGTGAATAGAGCTGCAATAAACATAGGAGTTAAGATTTCTCTTCGACACACTAATTTCCTTTTCTCTTATTACACCCAGTAATAAGGTTGCTGAACCATATGGTAATAGCTTTTTGAGGAACTTCCATGTTGTTTTCCATAATAGCTTTATTTAGTTTAAATTTCTCCTCAACAGTATATGGGTTCCTTTTCTCTGCATCCTTGAAAGCATTTGTTATCTGTGTCTTTTTGATAATAACCATGGTGAGATGATATCTCATTGCAGTTTTGATATGCCTTTCTCTGATAATTAGTGATGTTGAGTATTTAAAAATATATACCATTTGCCCACTTTTGTGTCTTATTTTGAGAAATATCTTTTCAGATCAGTTGCCTATTTTTAAATTAGATAATTTGTTGTTGAATTAATTGTATATCCTAGACATTAACTCTTAATCCCTTGTTGGGTTAATAGTTTGCAAATATTTTCTTCCATTCTGCAGGGTATTTCTTAACTCTGTTGATAGTTTCCCTTGCTGTGTAGAAGATTGTTAGTTTGATATAATAGAATTTGTCTATTTTTGTTTTTATTACCTGTGCTTTTAAGGTCTTATTCAGCTGTGCCCAGACCAATGTCTTGAAAAGTGTTTCCTCTATGTTTTCTTCTAAAGTTTTGTAGTTTGGATTCCTGCATTTAAGTTTTTAATCCATTTTGGTTTGATTTTGTATGTGTGTGTGTGTGTGTGTGTGTGAGATAAAAGTCTTGTCAATGCAAAGAGTCTGGTTGACACAATATGACTGGGCGTAGCAGTTCACACCTATAATCCCAGCACTTTGGGAGGCTAAAGTGAGAGGACTGACTGAGTTCAGGGGTTCCAGACCAGCCTGGGCAACTTGGTGAGACCTCATCTGTACAATAAATCAAATATTAGCCGAACATAGTGGCAAGTGCCTGTAGTTCCAGCTACTTGGAAGGCTGAGTCTGGAGTATTACCGAGTCCAGCAAGTCAAGGCTATGGTGGCAGTGAGCGTGCCACTGCCCTCCCGCCTGGGTGACAAAGTGAGACTCCAACTCAAAAAAAAAAAAAAAGAAAAGAAAAGAGTCGATTATCATTGTTCTGTATATGGGTATTCAGTTTTCTCAGCACCATTTATTGGGGGGATTGTCTTTTCCCAATGTATGTTCCTGGTATTTTTGTCGAAAATCAGATAGCTGTAAATATGTGGATTTATTTCTGGGTTCTTTATTCTGTTCCATTGATCTATGTGTCCGTTTTTTATATCAGTACCATGTTATTTTGGTTACTACAGCTTTGTGGTATATTTTGAAGTCAGGTAGTGTGAAGCCTCCAGCTTTGGTCTTTTTGTTGATGATTGTTTTGGCTATGTGGGGTCTTTTGTGGTTCCATTCACATTTTAAGATTTTTTTCTATTGCTGTGAAGAGTGACATTGGTATTTTGATAGGGGTTACATTGAATCTGTAGAATTGTTTGGGTAGTATAGTCATTTTAACAATATTAATTCTTCCAGTCTATGAGTATGAGGTATCTTTCCATTTTCTTCATCAGTGCTTGGTAGTTTTTCTTGTGGAGAGCTATCATTTCCTTGGTTAAATTTTTTGTAGGTGTCTTATTTTTTTGTAGCTATTGAAATTGGGATTATTTAAAATTTTCTTTTTAAATTAGTTTTTTACTGGTATATGGAAACACTACTGATTTTTGTATGTTGATTCTGAATCCTGAAATTTTATTGAGTTTGTTTATCAGTTCTAAGAGTGTTTTGGTTGAGTCTTTAGGTTTCTTGATATATAAGAGCATGTTACCTGCAAACAGGAATAATTTGATTTTCTTTTTTTCTAATTTGGATGTCCTTTATTTCTGTCTTTTATGTAATTTTTCTGCCCAGGACTTCCAGGCTGAGGGATTTTGCAGCTTATTTCTTGGTCTATTATTTCAAACAGTCTCTTGCTTCATCTGTTATTTTCCTAAACCCTAGGTTGCCTTTACCTTCAGTTTTTAACTCTTGAGAAGCTGGGTTGTCCCTGAGGAATCTCTCTAATTTGCAGACTCTCTAAATTATGATGTAGTGCTTCCTAACATTTCTTCCTTCTTCACCCTAGTTTACCTCCAAGTTGCCTCGCTGAGAGATTAGATCACATACAATAGAAATGGCACATTTGTATGACTTAATTTTGTTATTACTTCTGCCATTCTTCAGTGTTAAAATAGGTCTTTACAAAAAATTCCTGTCTTTCTCTAGGCCCTTAAGTTTTGTTACTCTAATTGTTGAGAACTTTTAGAAAAATTCCATTCAGCTTAATTTGTGAGATGTATATCTGAACTACATTATTTCCCATTTTTGTATATATTTCACAGTTTGGGGCATATTTGCTTCACTGTTTTTGGTTTGAAGTTGTAACTCTTATAATTGAGCCCACTATTTTTGTCCTTTGTTCTTTTTCTGGGCTTAGAAGTTGGAAAACTAGAAGCCCTTTTATTCTGTTAGCTTTAAAAATCCTCTCATAATTCATGCTTTAAACCTTGATGTTAAACCCAGAGCACTTAGTACTTAAAAAAAAAAAAGTATATGTATGTTTCAGGGTTCCTTCCAGAAATAACAGACAAGTAACTAAGTCATAGAAAAGTTGTAAGATTATTTCTTTTTTCTGCTCTCTTATCCATTTTTTTCAATTCCTATTGGCATTTGAGCTGCTTATAGAGATGGAAATGTTAATTATATGGTGCAACCTTGTAAACATCCAATCCCAAGGAATTATTTTCATCAGATCAGTGTCTCATTAGGACTGCAGCATAGAATTAAATTAAAAACAGAATACTAAAGAATTGTGTTTTTTTTTCCAGTGTATGTTTTCTTAATCTAAATGTCTAGACATTAAATATTCTGTTTATCCACTGACTCTGAAAAAAAGACTCCATCCTGCTGTAATAAAACCAATCCACACCTTGCCAATTTATTGATTTACATTAAAATTATGTATGACTGTTGAACATTGTAAAAGGTAGAAATAATTGGGAATACAAATAAAGAACTGAATGGTGTATTGTAAATGATGAATTATGGGAGAGAAATTGAATATATTCAAGTTCTGTTTTTTGTTACTTATGATAAAACCTAATCAACTACCATTGTAAAGCTTGGTCTCTACAGTAAAAGAGCCTATGACTCACAGCCAAGCTAATTGAAATTAATAATGTCTATTCATAAGTCATTTATAATCAACCCATTTTCAGCACTTTGTTTAGATCTTTCTGACTTCTTTTTTCATCACCTCCTTCACTTTAAAATATTTTCACACTCATAATGATGTTATATTTTATTTTAATTATGGTGTCTCCTTTCTCTGTATTCATATAGAGTTTGCAGTTGAAAAGAAAGTCTTATAATTTATCTTATTCATACCTCATGTAATGATTTCATTCATATTATCTCTTTCACAAGATGATCTTTAAAGGCAATGAATGATCATACTGCAAAATAATATTAACATTTATTTAGTGCTCATTGTATGTTAGGCACTCATACAATATCTAGCATATGCCTAAATGCTTAATATCTATCATATTAAAGATAAGATATATCAAGTAGCTTTGTATCTATGAAGATTTAGGAAGGCAATGTAATAGATTAATGTGGCTTATAGAGTCAGACAGATTAAGTTTTGATCTTTGGGTCTTATAGCTACATGATTTGGGGTAAATTACATAATCTCTCTGAGATTACATTTCTCCTGAAAAATTAGTATAATTCATAAGGTTTTTCTTAAGTATTTTCTCGTAGAAGATACTTGAATAGTAACCATTTTTATTACTATAATATAATACAATAATATAATATAATCTGACAACTGATTATTTTAGACAGAAATCTCTTTATAGTATATATTCCTGTCTCAACCAAGATGTTACTCTTTCTAAATATATGAACATATGCATATTCTGTTATTGGATCTACAAACACTTTCTACAATGTCCAGGTTATCTAATCAACTGTACTCAAAAGATGCACAAGGGTTTGTCAATCTCTAATATAAGCACGCTACATATTGGTTGGTATTACTAGGTAATTTGTAACTGAATTTGAAGCCCACTTAATTATAAATATTAAATATTTTTTTTAATGTCTCAGAAAACAGGATCTACTACTACCAAGGTAGCTTTAAAGCGCTGAATATCCCATATAATAGAAATTATGAAAGGGAGACATCACCAGAAAACAACTATCTCAGCAAAATTCTTGAGACTAGGGTAAGTTAGTATTTTTCTATTTGTTTCATTGTAAATGATCTGAAATATATATTCTTGAAATTTGACATCTGATTCTATGTTCTCTTTTAACAGATGGTTGATGCATTTCAGAGTTCTAACATTTACAGGCAATATATCAATTCTCAAGTCATCACACTGATGTAAGTAACTAACACTATCAGAAAAGAAATAGACCTATCATACATACCATTATGCTTCAACTTGCTCTGTGAAGAGTCTGTTGATATAGTATAGTCATTAACCAATAAGCTAAAAATACCCAGAATTTTCTTAAGTGTCAGACTAATTGTTCAATGTAAAACCAAAACAAAGATTGGGACCATACAGTTGAGTTCATTGGATGTATTGAGAAGGCATTAATCCTCAAATTATGGATGACTAATCCTTCTGATTTCCAAAGTATTTATGTCCAAAAAATATTAGATGGTCTCTTAGATCAATTATTGATGCTGTAACATTTTAATTTAGCAGTTGCATAAATATAGATCCTGTTTTCTCCTAGGAAGTCAACTAAATACTTTATGGAACTGCCACTAGAGTTCTTATTACTTGTAGGGTAGAAGACAGCATATCTACACCAGGCTTTGAGACCAAAGACAACTTTCTAGTCACCATTACAAGAAATAAAGAAGCTATACTGTTTTTCCCCGCTTGTGGGTTTAAAGTGGCAAAACTAGCTGTAGAATATGAGTGAGCCCAGCCTTTGCCACTTAGTAGCACTAGAGTTTTGCTTGGAGTCTGTTCCTCTATTTCATGAAATGTTAATCATAATATCTGCCCTGCCTTACTAATAGAACTGTGCTCAGGATCAAAAAAATTGTGTGGAAAGATTTGTAAATAAACATATTTCAAATGGAGGCAATTATTGCTTTTACCTCCCTCAATGTGACAAGATGGTGTCTTCCCTTCTTATCTTCTCCTGAGATTCATAGGACTACTAGACTGCAGAACGGATTAAGGTCCCAACTAGCATTAGCTTTGGGGATCAATTTTAGTATTAAATAGAAATGAGAGACTAAAGTTAAAGGGTCCAGATATCTGTCAGAGGTGACTACAACCTGTGAAGGACAGAGCTTTTCACTTCGGCATACTCTGCTATTGTAATCAAACTTATGTGAACTGAGTGCTTCCTAGAAATTATGATTGATTTTTGTGCCAAAATGTTGAGCATCCTGCAGGCAAGACACAAAGCATCATAATTCCACTTAAGACACTAGCCTCAGAGCTCTCTGACAAATCTTGCATGTCTATTGGCCAGCCTGAGAGGACAATCAAATCTGTCCTGAACACTACAGTCAGATCAATCTTCCTCAGACACAATTTTACGCAACAACTTTTTATTACTGCTACCCCTTGGCTAGCATTGGAGGCCCTCAGTCATTTGAGCCCAATCTTCTAAACATTGCAGTTTTTGGATGACTAGGTATAGGGCAACAGTATGCATTGTGTAAAGATCCCAGCTTATGGAGTAAATTGTACTAAATTTAAATCCTAGTTTCGTAGCAGTATAATCTTGAATACATTATGTAACCTCTCAGAGCTTCAATATTTCCTCGTCTATAAAATGAAGATGATACCTATGTTGCAGGGTTGTTGTAGAGACTGTGTTCTAATAAATGTGATAACAAAATACATAGAACATCTAGTACAAAGTACATCGGAACATAGCAGATGCCCAATAAACAATAATTAATATTATTGCTTTCCAGTTATTCTAAAGAACTATTCCTTCTTCTCATCTTTTCTTGATACAATTTTTTGCTTAATGATAAAGTAGCAATGAAAGTACTTTAAGGTTCAATGTGTGAGTCACCTCATCCATGAAAATTTCTCTGATACTTTAAGTAAAAAATGACTTGCTTTCTTCTGGATATCTCCAGATAAGATATCTTATTGCTTCTGCATCATTTATTATAGTATTATATATACATGTATTATCTCCCCTAAATATCTAGAAATTCCTTGAGTGTAGACTGTGTCTTAGTCACCCTTGCATCACAAAACAACACCTAACCCCATTGCTTCTTATAGCAGTTGCTCAAGAAATGACTGATGAATACATGAATAAATGATTCCAGTTTTTAGGCGATACCTTTACCCTATGCCTCAGGATTTTTCTATTTTTTTCAGATTTGTATAACTGCTTGTTCTCTAAATCAGCCATCCCCAATCTTTTTGGCCTCAGGGACCAGTTTTGTGGAAGACAATTTTTCCACAGACCAGAGGGGATGATGGCTTCAGGATGATTCCAGTGCATAACATTTATTGTGCACTTTATTCCTATTGTTATTATATTATAATATATAATGAAATAATTATACAACTCATCATACAAAAAGGAGGTACTGACAGAAATGGAAAATAAAATAATGGGTGGGTCATGTGCAGACTAAAATAAGTGTTGGTTTCTGACTTAAAGTCTGCCACTAGATGCAGTTGTACAATGGAAGTACCTCAATTCACTTGCCACTCACTGATAGAGTTTTGATATGAGTCTGCAAGCAATTGATCTGTTATGGTCTCTGTCAAACTTCACTGCTAATGTTGATCTGTATTTACAGCCACTCTGCAGAACTAGCATCACTGCCTCAGTTCCAACTCAGATCATCCAGTGTTAGATTCTCATAAGGAGCATGTAACCTAGAGCCCTTGAATGAGCAGTTCACAATAGGGTTTGTGCTCCTATGAGACTCTAATGCCCTGCTGATCTGACAGAAGATGGAACTCAGGCAGTAATGATAGCAATGGGGAGCAGCTGTAAATACAGATGAAGCTTCATTCACTTGCCTGCTCCTCACCTCCTACTGTGCAGCTCCAGTTCCTAATAGGTCAAGGATGGGTACTGATCCATGGTCTGGGGGTTGGGCAACTCCTGCTCTAAGTTGAATAACAAAGCTGTATGCATATGTTATCAAGTAAATGTAGGCAGATGGATGCTTTTGTGGCTAACCTAACGTGAAGGTACTACACAACTCCTCTAAAAAGGGCAGAAGAAACCAAAAGATGAAAGGTCAGTGAATGAGGAAGAAAATGCTACTTTTACAAAATATGAAATCTTCATGTTGTTTCCAGTCCTGATAACACTAGTGTGACAGCACATATATGGCTGATATTCAAGGCTCCCAGATCAATGAAGGACAACACAAGAGGAAGAATTGAAAACATTTTACGTCAAATGCTGAGGAACCACTCAGGATCCTTGACTACAGATCCTAATTCTCTGAGGCTCATGGGTAAGCTTAGATATTATGTAGGAGCAGTGTTACTTTTACTATCTTATTCCTAACGTATTTCACAAACATCAGACAGCCAAAACTGATCTTCAATATGTTTACATCAGAGTAATTATTTGTATTTTTCATTATTGAAAACACATTGCACTTGTATACCTAATCCTGAATTGTAGCCCACATCTTAAAAATATTATATATATATATATATATAATATGGTAAAGTGGTGCTAGGTTTTATATATATATAAAAGAAAACACATTCAAATCACAATAATGCCAAACCTTATAGTTAGTTGAAGGGGTGGGTTACAAGAAGCTGCTTCTCATTCCAAAGCAGATATTAATACTTTAAACAGTCTTTAGATCTAATGTGTCTTGCTACTCTTTTAATGATCTCCAACACTTTAAAAAACAGTACTGAATTTAACATTATAAGACAGATCACTTTTTAAAAGTTATTTTTTTATACTGGCAGGATTTAGTTTCACTTGTGGGTACTTCTTCCTCTAAGGAAAGAGATTTGCAATTTTATACTTTAAGTGGTGTAGAATACAATTCCAATTAAATAAAAAAGAAGTCTCTCAGTGAAACTATGAAGTTGCGACTTCCGAATAATATATTCACATGTAATAAAAGAACCATTCCAGTAAATATTGTTCTCTCCTTTCTATTGAACTTTATCCTGAAATTCCAAATTATTTCTCGACCTTCCTGCCTTGCTGTATCTAACATCTCACTCCATTGTTCCAGGGTGAGTGGTGCTAGGTTTTAAATTTACTATGACTTTTTTGTTCTATTTCAGAAATCAGTAAGGCCAATGCTGAAAAAATTATCAACAACCGTAAGTCCAGATATTTTAAGATCAAATGTATGAGATGATCTAAAACATAGCAGTCATATCTTGTTACTATTAGTCGGGCACAATTCTAAGTGCTTTATGTACAGTAATTTATTTAATCCTCTTAATAATCCTAGAGATGGATAATCCTAGAGAAGTGACACAATTGCCCATATTCATCCAGCTTGTACGTAGTGGGACCATAATTCAAACTCAGGGAGTCTGGCTGCAAAGTCCATAGACATAACTATTAGTTCACCTGCTTCCCACAGCTCACACATTCTCCAAGTGCTGAAGTGTCTTGGAGATACTATGCTGGGTATGCATCTGATCCAGGGGCTGTGGGTGATTTCCATATACATTACATTGTGTATCTATCAGTGCAAGATATTTTCAGATATAATCACACAAGGACAACTCAGTTCACTCTCTGCTTTGTAATTGGGTAAATATTATCTTCCTATTCTCAGTGAAACAAAACTGACCCTTTCTGATAGGCTGTGGGAGACGTGCAAGGATGTCAGCTACGTATGACAGAATCAAGGGAGGTTCCGTTGCTCAGGAAGGAGAATGGCCCTGGCAAGCAAGCCTTAAAATGAATGGGAAACACTATTGTGGGGCATCACTGATCAGTGAACGATACCTGGTGACTGCGGCTCACTGCTTTCAAAAGTAAGTTTATTATGCCATGCAAGACTAGGGAGACCAAAGGCCCTGGGGCAGTTCAAGTTTGCACTTTTCATCCCTTCTTTTTTTTTTTTTTTTTTTTGAGAAAGCAGGATCTATTGAGAGGACAGAAAAGCTCCCACAGTGGGAGGGGACCTGAGGAGGTTGCCCTATCCCTTCTTAATTATTAGTAGCACATCCTTTCATTCTCGGAAGTGTTCTGGTTTGGAAGACAAATTTTACGATAAACCTATCTAAGGTTTTTCCTTCTTCCTAAAAATGGAAATTCTTGACATCACATATTTTTTCTCACGTGATTCTTACCGTTCATAACTTTATACTCAAGACTTCCTGAACTACTTGTAGTTTATGAAAAACATTGTACTGTTTCATACCTCCCTTCTCTGCATACGCCTTCCTCTGTCTCTTAATCTTTTAGGCAAATATGACTCAGCCCTATAGTCTCATCCAAAGTGCTAATTTCCCTCAAGAAATCTTCCATTCCTTTAAGTATACACATTTAAGTCCTTTTGCTTCCTAATCCCACTAATTATATATACCACCATTTAACCAATTATTATATAATAACTGCCTGTGTTTAACCCATCTTTCATTAGACTTATAATTCCTAAGGCTATAGGCTATTTTTATTTCTATGCTCCCATTACCTTATATAGTGTATGGTGTAGGGACTCAAAAATATTTTAAAAACGAATTTAAAAATCAGATTGTATCATTGCTAATTGACAATAAAGCAACCAAATATTCTTGTCATCAAAAGAGTACAGTAGATGCAAAAGGAGTTTCTATCATCTTGAAATAAAAACAAAATATGTGACTTTTTTAATCTTTAGGACAAACAGTCCAAGAAACTATACTGTCAGCTTTGGCACTAAAGTAATTCCTCCCTATATGCAACATCGTGTTCAACAAATTATTATACATGAAGACTATACCCCGCGAGAACATCATGATGATATTGCAGTGATACTGCTCACTGAAAAAGTCTTATTTACAAATGATGTACATCGAGTTTGTCTTCCTGAAGCTACAGAGGTTTTTCCACCAGGTGAAGGAGTTGTTGTTACAGGATGGGGAGCACTTTTATATGATGGTAAGACCAGTAAAAACTTAACATACTTTGTGAGGTTCAAAAGCAACAGGAAAACAGTAACCTGGCTATACAGCCAAAGGCATCATTTACCTCTAGATGCCTGGTGCTCCCAGACAATCTTTCAGGGAATGGTGCATACAAAGTTCTGACTTGGCAAATTACTTCAGTTTTAAACATTCCAAGGAGACCAATTTTGTTGTAGAACCTCCCTAACCTCAAAAACCTAATTAAGAAAACTCTGGCCCAAAGATGTAGTAAGAGAGATAAAGACAGAAAGGCAGCATTAGAATGGTGTTTAAAATTATAATTTGAACATTCTTTTTTCACTGGTTTCAGTAAGAGAACTGACTAGGCCTTTGCATCCTAAAAATAGGCAGCAGTCAAATGTAGGTCTTATGAAGAGAGGACAGATCAAATTTTTCATCCTTCTCTGTTGCAGCTTATTTGATGATAATGTTGATTTCCTTTAGGTGAATACCCAGTGTCCCTTCAAAAAGCATCTGTGAAGATCATTGACACAAACACTTGCAATGCTAAAGAAGCCTATGATGGTGTGGTACTGGACACAATGCTGTGTGCAGGGTACATGGAAGGACATATTGATGCCTGCCAGGTAACTCTGGACATTATTCATATTATGTAAATAAGTGCTCTTATTTTAGGAAAGTCACCAATGAGGGGACAGTTTTATGCTTCAATGAATTGGCATTTTGACAATCCCATCAAAGTCCCTCTCAGCTTTGGTACTAAAATAAAACTTTCCTACATTTAACAATGTGTTTATAATTGTTTAATGAGCATTTGTGTTGGACTTGCTCTGAGTTAAGCACAGTTCTAAGTCCTTTACAAGTACATATATACATATTTTTTGAGTTGGAGTCTCATTCTGTCACCCAGGCTGGAGTGCAGTGGCACACTCACAGCCACCCACCCCAGTTTCAACCTGCCGGGCTCCAGCGATTCTTCTGCCTCAACCTTCCAAGTAGCCAGAACTACAAGCACGTGCTACCATACCTGACTAATTTTTTATGTATTGTAGAAATGAGGTCTTGCCAAGTTGCCTGGGCTGGTCTCAAACCTGTGAGCTCAGGCAATCCACTCGCCTCAGTCTCCCAAAGTGCTGGGATTACAGACTAAGCCACCAAGCCCGGCCCCTTTACAAATATTAATTCATTTAATCCTGATTACAACTTTATGATATAGATACTATCATTATTTTCATTTTGTAGATGAGGAAGTTGAGGCAGAGGAAAGTTAAGTAACTTGCTTGTCACATAGCTAGTAAGCAGAACTGGCATACAAAACCTGTCTGTCTGGCATCACAGTCCAGACTCAACTATATTTTAATAAATGATCATTCTTGGAATTTTTTCAATTACCTTTGGTTCATTTCCAAATTCCTCTCACTTTCTTACCCCCTAGGGTTAAGTTAGGGTCTGGCTATTCTCAGATATGAAGCCCTGAACTCCAAGTATACTTATAGCACATGTTTCCCAAAGCTTTCTCATAGAGGTAGAACTTATAACTTATTAAGTCACACCTTCGAGTCCCATGTAAGCCCCAGAATTCCAGGGACTGTATTTTGATCAGTCACAGAGGAGGTTAAGGGTAATACAGGAATTTATACCATACACCTTCCTATGGTCTCTATGAAGCACCGATCACTTACAAACTTTATCTGGGTTTATTTAGTGTAAGTAAAGTGTCTGCAAGAAAATTCTGATAGTGATAAATATTCTTTGTTTTATTCAGGGTGACTCTGGAGGACCACTAGTTCATCCCAATTCTCGTAATATCTGGTACCTTGCTGGAGTAGTGAGCTGGGGAACTGAATGTGGGACAATCAATAGGCCAGGGGTTTATACGCGAGTGACGGCCTACCGCAAGTGGATTGCCTCCAAGACTGGTATCTAAGAGAAAAGCATCATGTAGCAACTATTGTAGGTCATTTCTGCCTATTTCTCCTAAGCCTTATTGTTTTTGTAAGAATAAAAAGAACACTTTTATTTCATTCTTAAATAAACACAATTACTTCCTAAAGGGTTGTGTGTACCTGTTGAGTCGAGCACAGCTTCTCAAATCTTAGAGGTGAAGTAGACACCAGCACCATCATTTCTATGCCTCATTTATTAATATTTATGTATGGTATTTGCTTTCTACAACAGCAACCACCAAGAATCCAGCTTTGTGAGGATGTGAAATGATCTAAAGGCATGTAGTATAATCTAATGTTGAAACACAGATAACCTCAAGTTTACACAGCATTCCACAGATGTCAAGTATCGCAGTTTATCCCTCAAAATTTAAAAAGTTCCATAACGTCCCTGTGAGTTCGGTACAGCCCCCTGGGGTACATAGGCACACAGTTTCTAAGCCTTATTTAACATGCATTCTAAATTAGTGTGTACAATGGTTGTTTTGAAATAATTGTGGTCCTGAGGGAATAGTTATGAACTTTTATTTTAAAGTGACTCAACAAGACAAAACAAGAAATCTTAGTTTTGATCCAGAAAGGCCTAAGCAAAGAAAGCACTCTCATAGACCATTATAATACTATTTCTTTTCTATCTCACAATTCATATCTCACCATGGCAAAACTCTCAGTTTTTGTAATTTATACTTTTTAGAAGTATGAATGTATGTCTTTGTCTATAGCAAATTAGTAGACACTGTGAGAGGCTGGACCCCAATGGTTTACAGGCTGGGTTGGAACATGCTGCATCTGCCTTCAGGTCATACTTTTGGTGGAAGGGGTGTAGCTGTGACCTAAACCTGGTCAGAATGCAGGTATTGAGTTACATTCTCTTATTTGTATGTTCAATTCTTGCAATCATAGTGAAAGAATTTCACTATCAGCAAAACTAGGCAAAACAACATATTTTAGATTTACAGTGATCAGGTACAGTTAATTCTTCGTACAAGTTTCTGTGGAAATTACTTATTTTGTTGTTATTGTTGTTTGTTTGTTTTTTGAGTCAGAGTCTCACTCTGTCGCCCAGGCTGGAGTGCAGTGGCATGCTCACAGCCACCACAGCCTCCACCTGCTGGGCTCAGACGATCCTTCCACCTCAGCCTTCCAAGTAGCTAGCACTACAGGTGCGGGCTACCACACCCAGCTTATTTTTTGATTTATTGTAGAGGTAAGATCTCACCAAGTTGCCCAGGCTGGTTTCGAACCCCTGAGCTCAGACAATCTCTCTTCTCGACCTCTCAAAGTGCTGGGATTACAGACTTGAGCCACCGCACCCTGCCGGAAAATTACTTACTTGTAACATATTTTCAAAAACTAGCTATAAACTATGGACACATGTAATGTATTTCAATTAAAACAAATTTAAAAGCAGTAATTTTTGTTCAGTGACAAGTTTTCTCTTTTCTTTTTGTTTTCTTAAGAGTTCTTAGGTGGGTCCCCCCCCCCTTCTGATTTCTTCTTTCTACTTCTTCCTTCTTCCTCTTCTTCTGTAAACAGAAGGGTTGTGTCCACTTGGACTATGGTATGGGAGAGGGCTCGGGACAGTTAGAAAGCCACCTGAAGACTGGAAGGAGAGGCTCAGGTGGGTGACCATGGAGGCTGCTGCTCGCAGGAGGCTCCAAGCCACGCCAGGGGATGAGGTGTGCTCACCTGGGCCTGCGGAGTTTGGTCAGGTGCCGGCCCATGTCCTGGATGAGTGTCCATACAGTTTAGAAGTGTTTCTCCAGGAAGTCACAGTTGTGGGGGATCCAAGTGCTCCAAGCCCAGGCGTGTAGGTCAGCAGGCTCGGGTGGCAGAAGGGGCAGAGGAGATTCAAGGATCTAGTTTTTGGGGGTGAGAGTAGGTTTAGAGGTTGGCGAAAGTCATACTAGTGACTGCTAAGACTTTAATCAATCTTGTAATTTTATGTTTTTAAGCCTACAGATGCCAATTTCATACTAGTTTAGTTGTTACATGTGAATCCATGCCATCTTGGAGTTAGAATCTTCTTGGATCCTGTCTTCTTCTGAGAGCCAGAGTTTATTAATATAGCATAGTAAACTCCATTTTTTGGTTAAAAAAATCAATTTTTTTGTACACTTCAAAATGAAAAGATCTTGATGGAACCTAACTGGTAAATTTTTAAACACAACTTACGCTGAATTCTGTATTTTACTGAGTTAAAGTTTGTTAATGACAAAACCCTGCCATGAGAAGCAGCAATTCAAAAGCAACTATTTTACAAATCAAATACCACTAATTAGTATTATGTCCACACATACATTGTTCTAAACAAATGGATAGTTCCGTGGATAGCTTTAAATGATAGAGTATACAATAAACAGAAAAGTCACAAATTAAAGCATACCTTACTTAATTATATAAACTGATAAGTAAAAAAAAAGAACTAATTTGGTGGCTTTATTCAAAAAATACAAATTTTAAATGTTTCCTTATAGTCTTGATGCTATTGTTATGTTAAGAGTAGTGCCAAGTTTGGCACACATAGTTTTGATTAGTAATATTTATCTTATATATTTTATACAAATTACTTCAATGTGCATATAGTCTATGCATAATAAAGAAAGCCTTTAGGTAAATGTTTTAAAAGTTTATGGCAGAGTAGACTGTATTGCACATATTAAAGTTTTTTACTCTAAAATGCTGAGATTAAGAAAATAAAAATTTTAAAGGTTTATTCATTTAAAGGTTTATTCTAGTTGTTTCCTGAGTTTGTATCAGAAGAGATTAAACTTCAGAGACCTCAGAGTCTGCCAAGTCCACAAACTAAATGCCCAGTTAATAACCATAACACATTTTTTCTAAGTCCTGGGAAGGTTGTGTCTCTGACAACACTGAAGAATGATACTATATTATTCCTGGCTTGATGATTTTCTCTTTTGTAGCTCACTGAAACCATTTCATATTTGTTCCTTGCCCCTCCTTTGGCCTTATATACTCATTAAGCCCTTGACACGCTCCTCAAGTGGTGAGAGCAGGGTTCTGTAACTCTGATATTTCTAGACCCAATTCCTTTTCTTTTCTTTTTTTTGTTTTTTGAGTTGGAGTCTAACTCCATTGCCTGGCCCGAGTGCAGTCGCATGCTCACAGTCACCCTAGCGTGGACCTGCTGGGCTCAGGCGATCCTTCTGCCTCAGCCTTCCAAGTAGCCGGAACTACAGACACGTGCTACTACACCCAGTTAACTTTTTATTTATTGTAGAGATGAGGTCTCACTAGGTTGTCTGGGCTGGTCGCGAACCCGCAGGCTCAGGCAATCCACTTGTCTCGGTCTCCCAAAGTGTTGGGATTACAGGCTGAGCCACCGAGCTCGGCGCCAATTCCTTTTCTACTAGACTTCTTTTCTGGAGTTTTGTCTTTTCATTTTTTAGCTGCTTGTTTTTTTCTTTATTCTTCATTCTTCATTCTCAGCTATAAGACATTCCGCACGTCCCCTTGAATCTGCTAATCTGTTTGTTGGATTTGTTGGTTTGCTTTTTGTGATTCTATGACATCCTTTGAAACTTACTCCAAGTAATAACCTGCACACTCATGTTTATTGCAGCACTACATAATAGCAAAAACATGTAATCAACCATGCTGCCCATAGAAACTGGACTAGATTTAAAAAAAATGTACATATGCACGATGGAATATTATGCAGCCATAAAGAAGGACAAACATATGGACTTTGCAGCAACTTGGATGAATTTAGGGTCTATCATACTCAGTAATCTATCACAGAAACAGAGAACTGAATACCACATGTTCTCACTCATAAGCGGACCCTAACGTTTACCATAATACATAAGAAAGGGATTGAGAGTAACCAGAAACTGCTGAGGGAGAGACACATAACATCAGTAAGGGTACCTGATCTCAAACCAGGCAAAGTAAGGACCAAAAGGAGGCCCAAACTTTATCTGAACGATGTCCACTTGTATACCTAATCCTGAATTGTACCCCACATCTTTAAAGTAAAATAAAAAGAAAGAAACTTTAAGTAATATATGGAGATTGGGACTCACTCATTTTCTCGAAGAGTGTTAGGTCCCGTCAAAAACAGAAATAAAAAATAATAACTGAACTCATGGTATGTGTTCCCCTTAGGAAAGTCTATTCTTCTGGGAAAGAAGGGGAGTTAGGTCTTCAGTATCCTCTGAAGAGAGTGTGTGAAGGCTGAAGATGGGTCCCTCCATTCTTATCCAAGTTCTGTTGGGTGTTTATTTTTTTTCCTATCCCAACACTCCTATATGGATACTAGCTATACCATGAGGCTGTGTAGTTCCTGATATAAATGAGCCTGCTCAGATTGTTAGCCTCACAATTTCAAAAGGGTAGTTGACTTTTGTAGTACCAGGTAGCCTCGTAGTATTTTTCTACAACTAGAAATATCTGCTTTTCTACTCTATTGATGGAACAGGTTGAGAGGGTTGTTCCATCACTCTTATTCGTTCCAGGGGTGGGCAGCAGCCTGGAAGCAAAGAGCAGCAGTGTAGACCATATTACACATATTAAAGTTTTAAGGGTGTAGGGAAGCTCACCCAGGCTATTGTAAGGGACCCTCTCCTGCACTATGTGGAATAGTAAGAGCTTTGCCACTTTCTCTGGAGGCAGCTTTTGATGAACTTATTACAAATGAGTTGGCCTGAGGCCTGCAAACTTGAGGTGCCCATCACGGCCATAAACTCTTTCTCTGCATCCATGCAGCCAGCCTACCGTACTAGTTTTGCCAACTCCATATTCTTGAACCTAGATTATGTATAGCAGTAGTTCTCAGACTTTGTGCTCTTAGGACTCCTTTGCATTCTCAAAAAGTATTGAGAACCCCAAAGAGGTTTTGTTTATGTAGATTATATCTATAGCAAACTAAAAATTAAAACTGAAAAAAATTAAACAGTTATTTAAAATAATAATAAATCAATTATATGTTAATATAAATAAAATAATTTTATTTAAAATAATTATATTTTCCGAGACAAAAAATATGAAAGAAGTGGTATTATTTATATAGCTTTGCAAATGTCTTTAATGTCTGGTTTAATAGAAGATGGATAGAGTCTCATGGTTGCTACTTCATTCAATCTGTTATTTTGGTTGAAACATATGAAGAAAATCTGGTTTTATATAGGTCAGTAGTTGAAAAGAGAAGAGTATGTTAATAGCATTTTCAGATATTTGTAGATATTCTCCTTTGAAAATACACCAAAATGCAACAAGTAGTTGTTTCTTCCAACATGGAATTGAATCATATCAATGAACTTTTGTGCTCTATGATATGACAATCCATTAGTATATCTGACACTTTTTAAAATTTGCATTTAAAGACATTTTATTATTTTTTTTATTTTTTGAGATGGTCTTTCATTGTGTTATCCAGACTGGTCTTGAACTCTTGGCCTCAAGCAATCCTCCCAAATTGGCCTCCCAAGTGCTGGGATTACAGGTGTGAGCCACTGCATTCTGCCATAGCTTGCATTTTGAATGCATCTTTTATTCATGCATGATTTTTAAACAGTATTTATTTGTCATTTTGAAAATGTTAATTCCCTGAGTAAAGTAGATATATTCAAATGTTGACACCTTTCCTTATACAATATTAAAAAATCAAATCACATTCATTAATATTAGAACTGATCACGTTATTAAAAGTTTTTTAAGTACCAGGGGGTTGTCAGGTTCACGGGAGCACATACAGGAATAAGTTAACTAAAATTCCAATTTTCATTATAAATCTCGAATTTTACTTATAACAACAAATACTGTCAGTTGTTTTGCTTTTCTTGTGACAGACTTAATGTGTTCATTTTCAGGAAAATATCTGTCAAATACTGATTCTAAATAATCATAGCTTGACAGTCATTTTTTTCCAAATAAAATGTTCCATGACAAAGATGACGCACTCAGCTTGCAAATCATAAAATCGCTTAAGTGCTTTCACTCAAGACTGCAATTTTCATTCAAGTATGCAGCAACAGTGCTCGTACGTATGTACTCAAGATCAACGATACAATGACTCCTGGTACAGGTTGGTGCCGCCACCTCAATTTTCTAAGGTGCCACCCTATTTTAGCCACTGTTGCTTTTACATCATCAGTTTGATTCACAGATCTCTTGAAGAAGTCTCAGGGACCCTTAGGGATCTGTAGAACACACTTCGAACTGATCTGTGCTAATTATTCCATAGGAAAGCCTATATAACCAATACCCATAAGATTATCTCATCAATCCATAAATACTCAACAATCATTCATCTATAAACTCATGGTACTACAGAAGCAGGTGGAAGAGACAACTAGCCCAGAATGAGGCATGGGGACATTGAAAGGTTAGGTATATCAGAAGATGCCTGTGAGATGAGTCCTACAACACAAGGAAGTCCCAAAAAAGACTTCTCGGCAAAGGGGTGGAGGTACTTGGAAAGAGAACCCAAAGCAGAGAAAATTGTGCCTGAATATACCATCATGTATTAGTCAGATTTTATTGTGGTAACACACACCTAAATCTCATAGCTTAACACATCAATGTTTATTTCTCACTCATAGGCTGTCACTGGTAGGATGACTCTCCAAGCAGCTGGATCAGCAATTCAGGCTGCTTTCATCTTGTGACTCTACCACATGAAAATGGCCTCCCCCATTTCTACAAAGAGGAAAAGAGAGCTATTAATAGAATTGAAAATAGATCACCAGAGCTCCGGGATTATTTGCTAAAACTTGTCAAATGGCCCCTTTTAACTTTAAGGGGGTTGAGAAATGGTCAAATTATTTGAAGACCCATGAACTTCCCTGGCCCAACCTATTTCCAAAACAGACCCCTGGCACTAATTTATACTGTAGCAAAGAACAAATAGTTTCCCCATGGTAAACAGTGGAGGGATCTGGTAATCAACCAGAATGATAACCGGGAGCAGATTTAGAAAAAAAAGAGAAGACGTAAAGCCTGGAGAGTTTTGATCAACAAGAGATTCTTTCTGGTAAAATTATCAAAAGATCTATCTGGCATTGATGAGCTTAGGTTTTTCTTTAATTGGGTAGAAGAGGGAAATTGAAAAAAGTACTATGTTGGGATGATAAGTCTTTAGAATTTCATGGATTTATATGTCATAATGCTAAGAAAAAATGTTATACAAACTGCTATGTAGTTTTTCTCTGATGTCTAAAGTATAAGTACAAAAAAGACCAGAAAGAAATATAGGAGCCGGGCTCGGTGGCTCAGCCTGTAATCCCGCGCCTTTGGGAGGCTGAGGTGAGTGGATTGCCTGAGCCCGCGGGTTCGAGACCCGCCTGGGCAGGTGAGACCTCAGCTCTACAATAAATAAAAAAATTAGCCGGGTGTGGTAGCACGCGCCTGTAATTCTGGCTACTCGGAAAGCTGAGGACGAAGGATTGCCAGAGCCC
Organism: Carlito syrichta; assembly: GCF_000164805.1. Lineage (NCBI taxonomy): Eukaryota > Metazoa > Chordata > Mammalia > Primates > Tarsiidae > Carlito > Carlito syrichta. The sequence continues at coordinate 74,448 of NW_007238977.1, forward strand.
AGCAGGTCGAGGCTGTGGTGGCCGGGAGCGGCCACTGCACTCCAGTCTGGGCGACAGTGAGACTCCAACTCAAAAAAAAAAAAAAAAAAAAGAAATATAGGAAAACAGTTTATTTTTTAACACCATTTATTCTGACATTATGAATGATCTTTATTTTCTAGATTTTATCTTACATTTTCCATAAAGCATGATTACTTTATAATCAAAATGAAAATATTAAGCTTTGTTTAAAACAATTCCAATTTAAATGATAACATTTTCTATAATTCAGTAGTCAGTAAATATTGATGAGATATTTATGAATATGATGAACTTATTTTCCCCACTCTAAATTGAAACATATGGCTTGATATAAAAATCTGACAACGGGATTGAAATTTTGCACCAAACAGTCTTAGAAAATCATATGGTTGCATAATCTCAAAAACTGAAATCCTGTAATTTTTTTTAAGGTAAATGGGACACATTTATACATGATAGATTTGTCATTTATCCTTGCTCTCCACAAATGTGTTAATGAAACTTGTGTTAATCCACTTTTATAAGTGGAATTGCATTTTTTTTTTTTTTTTGAGTTGGAGTCTCACTCTGTCACCCACACTGGAGTGCAGTGCCATGTTCCTGGTCACTGCAGCCTCGATCTGCTGGGCTCCAGCGATCCTTCCGCCTCAGCCTTCTAAGTAGCTGGAACTACAGGGACGCACTACCATGCCCAGCTAATTTTTTGAGTTATTGTAAAGATGAGGTCTTGCCAAGTTGCCCAGGCGGGTCTCAAACCCTCGGGCTCAGGCAATCCACTCACCTCAGCCTTCCAAAACACGGGATTACAGGCCGAGCCACTGAACCTGGCTGGAGTTGCATTTTTAAAAATTTTAATTTTAAAGATGTGGAGTACAATTCAGGGTTGGGTATACAAATGTTCATTATGCAGGTACCCCTGTTGATGAGGTATGCTCTCCCCCCCCAGTAGTTTCCCACTACTGCCAATCTCTGTCTTATAGCATTATTACAATCGTTGAAGTTCCGCTTATGAGTGAGAACATGTGATACTCAGTTCTTTGTTTCTGTGATAGATCACTTAGTATTATAGACTCTAAGTCCATCCAAGTTGCTGTGAAGTTCATAATTTTGTCCTTCTTTAGGGCTGCGAAATTTCCATCGTGTATATGTACCATATTTTTTTAATCCAGTCCTCTTTTGATGGGCAGCATGGTTGGTTCCATGCTTTTGTTATTGTGAATAATGCTGCAATAAACAAGTGTGTGCATCTTTTTTTTTTTTTTTTGAGACAGTCTCACTCTCACCCAGGTGGGAGGGCAGTGGCATGCTCACGGCCGCCGCAGTCTCGACCTGCTGGGCTCAGGTGATCCTTCTGCCTCAGCCTTCCAAGTAGCTGGAACTACAGGCACGTGGCAGCATGCATGGCTAATTTTTTGTTTTATTGTAGAGATGAGGTCTCACCAAGTTGCCCGAGCTGGTTTGAAACCGTGAGCTCAGGCAATCCTCTCACCTCGACCTCCCAAAGTACCACCACACCCTGCTGGGTATCTTTTTCATAGAGTGATTCGAGTTCCTCCGGACATATTCCCAGCAGGGGGATTGGAATTGCATTTTAAATGACCAGAATATAGTAGTATTTAAATAAATACATTATTTTTAACTTTTAATATAGACTATACACACTTGCTTACAGGATAATAAGACTTTAATTACTACTTCTGACATCTGTGTTTTTACTTTTTGTTTTCCTAGCAAAGCAAACCTGTGTTCCATTACTTCTCCCAGCAGATGGCGCTACAACCCAAGTAGCAGGCTTCACAAATAGTATTTCCCAAAAATGTCAAACTAGTGAACTTGACTACATTAAGTCAGTGATGTACAGTCTGAGGAGGTGGCAGGAGAATAGACAAAGGAAAAGCTTTCCTTCCAATTCTTACTTTTGGAAAATAAAGAACATAAACATAAGCCAAGATATTGTGTGTACATTCCTATGTGTTTATACCAGGTAGCAAATGAATGGCAATCACTAACAACCCAGAGGACGAGGGTGGCATCACATCTAGGAAGAATTAAAATTGGTCTGGGAACAGGTGGAACTTGTGATGGGTGAGAACTCTTTCAATCTTTCCTGAAACCCGGATCCCCATATATCATTCCCTTGACTGCAGCAGTAGAAGGTAATTAGGATCATCCAGCAAATTCTGAGACACAAGATTGTTCAAGGAGGTGTCACAACTTACTTTCATTATATTTATTTGATTACAGTGTTGTTATTCACGTTCTGTGGAACCATGCATTCTTTTAGAATGTAAGGATGTAGAGATGACAAGGATATTGGAATTGAAAGTTTGCCACAAATAATAAATGAATAACTGAAATTTAAAAAAATGATCTGGGAAGAAGCATAGATTAAATTCCATTTAAACACCCATTCTTGCAAAGGATAGTACCAAGTTCCATGATAAATAAATATGTATATATTAAGTAATACATTCTGACCTAATAACACATTATCTACTGGAGAGAAATATAATTATATAGCAAATGCAAACGCGAGATGTCTGTAATGATGGTCAGGTTTAGACCCCTGCACTCCATTTCACATCTCTAGTTGCCTATTTGAGCACTCCAAATAATTCCAGCTCCCCCACATTGAACATGTCCATACTGTTTCATCATCTGACTCACATATTTGTTCCCCTTCCTCTCTTCACTTACTTATATAAAGACATTATTGTTCTTGAAAATTAATCATCACTTTTAATTTCTCCTTCTCTACCATCTTTCCCAAGACCAACTCCTGATGGTCTCCTAATTAAGTCTCTAAAGTCCTTGATGATTTACTAATACATAAAGGATAACTTTTAAAATTTGAGTTTCAAAACCTTCATAATCTGAATTATATATAAATTCCTAGTCTCATCTATGAGTTTCTCCTATTAGCAACTCTACAAACCAGTCAAAATTCTAATTTCCTTCAGAGCCCAGTTCAAATTTTATCTATAAAGCACTTGATGAAAATGATTCTCTCAGGTTAGGTGCGGTGGCTCATGCCTATAATCCCAGCACTTTGGAAGGCCGAGATGAGAGGATTACCTGAACCCACAGGTTCGAGACCAGCCTGGGCAACTTAGTGAGACCTCATCTCTACAATAAAAATCAAAAAAATTAGCTGGATGTGGTGGCACATGCCTGTAGTTCCAGCTACTTGGAAGGCTGAGGTGGAAGGATCCCCTGAGCCCAGCAGGTTGAGGCTGTGGTGGCTATGAGTGTGCCACTGCACTCCAGCCTGGGAACAGAGTGAGACTCCAAATAAAAAAAAAAAAAAAGAAAGAAAGAAAGAAAAAGAAAATGATTCTCTCTTCTCTAAATCCTTGATAGCAAATTCTTTGTATTTCTGTTAAAACACTAATCTAAATCTGTCTTGTAATAAAATAATGTGTCTGTGTCTCTTTTCACTGTGTTATTTTTACCATGTTATGGGACAGACAGCTTTGTGAACATAGTAGAAGTGTAATATGTTGAATCAAGTGGTATACTGATAGTACAAGTAGGGTACCTTTATACTTGTGTGCTTGTTCATTTGTGCCACGCATCACTTATACCCACTTTCTTAAGTGAACAGCACTGGAAGAACACAGATGCATATATACAGGGGGTGCCAAAAATATATATGCATGTTTTATGAGATGTTATCTATGCATTAACTTTCTTTCTTTAAAATTTTTATTTTAAAGATGTGGGGTATGATTCAGGGTTAGGTATACAAATGTTCATTATGCAGGTACCCTTGCTGATGAGGTGTGCCCCCCCTAAACAGTTTCCCACTACTGCCAATCCCTTTCTTATAGTATTATGATAATTGTTCAAGGTTCGCTTATGAGTGAGAACATGTGATTCTCAGTTCTTTGTTTCTGTGATAGGTCACTTAGGATAATGGACTCTAAGTCCATTCAAGTTGCTGTGAAGTTCATAACTTTGTCCTTTTTTTTTTGAGTCAGAGTCTTACTCTGTTACCCAGGTTAGAGTGCAGTGGCACACTCACGACCACTGCAGCGTTGACCTGCAGGGCTCAGGTGATCCTTCCACCTCCGCCTTCCAAGTAGCTGAAACTACAGGTGCCTGTCACCACGCCCAGCTAATTTTTTGATTTATTGTAGAGATAAGGTCTTACCAAGTTGCCCAAGCTGGTCTCGAATCCCTGGACTCAGACAATCCTCTTGTCTCTGTCTCTCAAAGTGCTGGGATTATAGACTTGAGCCACCGTGCCTGGCCAAATTTTGTGCTTCTTCATGGCTGCATAATATTCCATTGTGTATATGTACCACATTTTTTTTATCCAGTCCTCTTTCAATGGGCAGTATGGTTGGTTCCATGTTTTTGCTATTGTGAATAATGCTGCAATAGACATGTGTGTGCAGGTATCTTTTTCATAGAGTGATTTGATTTCCTGTGGGTATATTCCCAGTAGGGGTTGTATGGAAGTTCGATTTTTAGACCTTTTGGGAATTGCCAAACTGTTTCCCACAGAAGTTGTACTGTGTGTTTTACCTTTCAAAGTTGGATTGAATTATGGTAGCAATGTATAATGTGACGTTCCCTCAATTGTGCTTCTGTCATTTTCTTTGACTGTCCTGCCTGTCTCATGGTGACTCTAGCTTTTCTTTGATTAACACCATCTTTTGAGCAAAAGTCATACTTAAAATGCACTCCAGGTTGGAGTACAGTGGAATGAACACCACAATCATGGCTTATGGCGGCTTCAACCTCCTGCACTCAGGCAGTCCTTACACCTCAGCATCTTGAGTAGGTGGGACTACAATCGCATGCTACCATGCCTGGCTATTTTTTTGTAGAGATGAGGTTTTCCTATGTTGCCCATGCTAGTCATGAACTCCTAGGCAGAAGCAATGCTCCTGCTTCAGCCTCCTGAAGTACTTATTATAGGCATGAGCTACCTCGCATGGATTATTATTTTTAAAATTTTAAGAGATTTATATAAATCCTAAGACTTTGTCCATTGATGGGTTCTAGAGAAGGTATTGTCTTTTAACAATATTTTCCAGGTTAAGATTTGGTTAATAATGAGTAAAACACCTGAAGGAGTGAACCCCTTCTTAGTAAATGCAAATAAAAAGCACTTTTTACAAATTTTTTTATTTGAAGACTTTTTTCCTGTTTTTAAAATAGGATTTTCAGATTATCTTTTGTACAAAAGTAAAATTAAAAGAAAAAAACTGCTCCTCCAAACGTAGGAAGTGTACTTTCTGGAAGAATTGTTTTCTACTTGTTCTGTCATGTTTTCTTTAACTAAATGTTGTCTCTGGACCAGAAAAATATTTCTCTGGGGCATCTCATCTGAAGGGCGCTTAGAATCTTGCAAGCACAGATGACAATAGATGCTGACTGAAATCTTGGCATGGTGATTACAAGGATATTAGTGTCTAAGTGTAAAATAGTCTTGCAAATAATTCAAAGATATCACCAGGTCATAGAAATTTCACTTACATTTTCTTTTGCAAGTATATTTTCTCAACTCACTCACCTTCTCTTTTTATGCAAACTGGCTGCAAAACACCAATATCTAAATCATAAATTTCTAAGAAACGTTTGAAGTTACTAAATCCAACTTCTCACCCAGTTGATAGAATCACCCTCTCTGCTTGGGCACGACTGACAGCGGGGATCTTCTCACTCCTTGATGCTGGTTGTTTGACTTTGGCTAACAAAACTTATTGAACTATGTCAGCATATGGTTAGCCCTTATTTGTGTATTTTTAGTAAAATTCCCTAGTGTGGTTTCCTCATGATCAGCAATTCTGATGATATTTCGAGGATACACCTATTGCCACATATTTAAAGAAAAAAATATAATCTACACATAGGCCAACACTCATATTCAAGCTGCATATAACTTCTGGCATTGGACTAAAATGTTTACCACATACACAGGCAAAATCTTGATTCATTATTCTCAGGTCTTTGCAGAGTGCCACTAATATTGCACACATCAGTTTTTCTCATCTTCCATCTGGAAGCCAGACTTATTAGAGCTTCTGATGATTTACTATAGTTGCTACCACCTAACATTCTATCAATCCTTTTGTCATCATGGGCTACTTATTGGATTTTTTTCTATTTACAATTCCATCTCAATAAACCTCCCTTAATCCTCCAGGAAATCCTGACTTCATTTTTTCTTTTCTTTTTTGGTGGGCATTACCATTGCCTTCTTTTTTCTCAAAACTTTTTCTCTTGCCAGTGTCCCTTTGAGTCACCCAAGAGTCACTGTACCCCTCAGTCATCCAGTGTTCCACTCAGCTACCACAAGCCTGCTCTTCAGTTGTGTTCTGCCTTTACTTTCTCTAAAATGTATTTACTTGTCCTAGCTTTGTTCGGGATGTCACAGAATAAGATTTGCTAGGTAAGTATTCGAGCACCATTCATGTTCCCTTCCATATTTTTTTCAAACCCTATCCCTTCATCAAGTATTTGTATGATATGAGCTCCACACTCTTTACCATTCCTAGAAGTCCATTTCCATTTTTCAGGTTTTAAATGTGGCACATGAAAATTAATATAATCTTCCATTTCTATAATACCAATAGATAGTACAGTGGGATATAACCTTTTAGATCTAATGCAATTCTCTTTTGAATGTATCCTAAAAATGTATAGCAGACACATTACACTAAGCAAAGAAGATATTAGCTGGTCCGAAAGGGAAACTTTTAGTTCATTGTATAACTGTTTTGTCTTAGAGATGCTATAGAGTCAATTCAGTTTGTTTTCCTTTCTCACATTTCCCAAAATTTGTTTGTAAATACAGTTAATAAATGTAAAGACATAGAGCCCTTCATAAAAGAAAATAGCAATTCAACTTGCATAGTATTACACTTCACAAAAGCAAAAGGCTTCTTATTTCTTTTCTTATTTTTTATTATAAAGATGTGGGGTACCATTCAGGGTTAGGTATACAAACATTGATTATGCAGGTACCCTTGTTAATGAGGTATGCCCCTCCCTCCCCTAGTAGTTTCCCTCAACTGCCAATCCCACTGCCCTCCCCTGACAGTTTCCCATTACTGCCAAACGCTTTCTTATATAGTATTATAATTGCTCAAGTTCCGTCTATGAGTGAGAACATATGGTACTCTGTTCTTTGTTTCTGTGATAGATCACTGAGTGTGATTGACTCAAAATCCATCCAAGTTGATACAAAGTCCATATATTTGTCCTTCTTTATGACTGCATAATATTCCATTGTGTATATGTGCCACATTTTCTTTATCCAGTCCAGCTTTGATGGGCAACATGGTTGGTTCCATGTTTTTGCTATTGTGAATAAAGCTGTAACAAACATATATATCTTTTTTGCAGAATGATTTGATTTCTTCTGGGTATTTCAGAAGAAGATATGCAGGCAGCCAACAGAAACATGAAGAAGTGCTCAGCCTCACTCATCATCAGAGAAATGCAAATCAAAACCACATTGAGATACCACCTAACCCCAGTAAGAATGGCCATCGCTAATAAAACAAACAACAGATGCTGGAGAGGATGTGGAGAAAAAGGAACACTTCTACACTGCTGGTGGGAATGTAAACCAGTACAACCTCTTTGGAAGACAGTGTGTCGATTTCTGAAAGAACTAAAAATTGACATTCCATATGAGCCAGCAATTCCCCTATTGGGAATATACCCAGAAGGCTTCTTATTTCTTTGCACGGGTTTTAGACTCTTTTCCAGCACTTACCACTGTCACACTTTAGGTACCTGTGATAAAAACACATTTGTTGCTTAACATATTTATTCATTCAATAAACATTTACTCAGGATCCCCTGTACAAGGTTACTGTGTAGATTCTCAAAATCAGAGACGAATAAGAAATCATTTATATTTTTAAAAAACTCCCATAGAGACAAATACACAAATATATAAGTGCAATTCAAAAGAATGTGGCATGTATTATAATAGTATAAATTAGACATTGCTATAGAAGCACATAGGAACCACCTAAAACTTCTAGTAGATCAGGAAATTCTTCTGAGAGGTTTTCTCCTGTTCTACTACCTAATATATCCCCATAACCTTTTCACTCTCTAAGCCCTTACTCTGTTTCAGTTTGCTTCATATCATCAAAAGCAACCTGACATTATGTTATGTATTGATTTGTTTACTCCCTGTTTCTTCTCTTTGAATATAAGCTACCATGAAGGCAAGGCCTTTGTTGTATTTACCACCAACACTCTGGCAACAAGAATACTGCTTCTATATGGTGGGCCCTCAGGAAATAGTCACCATATAAGTAAACAGACTCACAGAATATTTGCTTGAAATACATACTACCAAACTAATTGATTGTGTTATATGCAGCCATTTTCATCTTCTCAGTGAATAACATTAAAAAAGCATCAGAAGACTATTCTCCTCCTCTTTATTGTCATCACTGACTCTTTCTTTGAAACAAGAATTTTTTTATTAACAGTGAGATGCCAGATCGGCTTGGGTGCCCTGTCTCTATGAAAGATTTAACAATTAGTTGAGTGTGGTGGTGCACACCTATAGTCTTAGCTACTTAGGAAGCTGAGGTGGGAAGATCATGAGTCCAGGAGTTTAAGGCTGTAATAAGCTATGATTGTGATGCTACACTCCAGCCTGGGCAATAAAGCAAGACCCTGTCTCTCAAAAATAAAATAAAAAATATAATTTATTAATGAAGGTGCCACAGAAGAATTCACCAAATTACAATGAGATATACACGAAGGGAAGGAAAGTTTTTATTCTATAAGGCTGCAGTTCAAACACATGAAAGAACATTGCTTTTGAGATACAAGTACATGCCATAGCTGTTTATTTTGGTGTTCAAATGAGAAAGACATTAATCAAAGCTTCCTCTAACCCCAAACAAGTTAAACCTCTAGCATGTTATTTAAATTAGGTAATGTGTGTTGTTACTTGGATGCCTACTCATCCACTACCAATACATTTTGAACTTGTACAACTTCAACTGCCACAAGACAAAAGAACTCGTCACGAGATTACTTAGATGTGTAATACAAATAAAATCTCTTCTCATATTTTTTTTTTTTGAGTTGGAGTCTCACTCTGTTGCCCAGACTGGAGTGCAGTGGCTGCTCCCGGCCACCACAGCCGCAACCTGCTGGGCTCTGGCGGTCCTTCCGCCTCAACCTTCCAAGTAGCCGGAATTACAGGCATGTGCTACCACGCCGGCTGAATTTTGATTTATTGTAGAGATGAGGTCTCACTACCCAGGCGGGTCTCAAACCCGCGGGCTCAGGCAACCCACTCATCTCAGCCTCCCAAAGGTGCGGGATTACAGGCTGAGCCACTGAGCCCGGCTCTCTTCTCATATCTTAATCATTCAGATTATCAAAAAGATATATTTAACATTTGATAAGAGATTAATGTAAGCCAGAGTACTCAATCTATAGTGTTGTGTCAAAATAAATCTGAACGTTTACCATCAGCATCACATTATTTGAACCCTTATCATGTTTACTGGGTTCCTTGGCCCTTGTTCTGACATCTGCAGACCCCATTGTAAGACAAAAGTTGGTAGCTTTCCTGAAGTATTTTATATGTCTGAATTCCTCTTTCCCAAAATTCTGAGAGGGTTGTTTTCACTTTGTTTTCTTCTGATTAGAGGAGTAGAAATGGTGTTCATGCTGTGTTCTTTTCTTCTTCCAAATTTGGCTGTCAATTTTTAAACACAGTACTTTAGCAATTTTGCTCTGAATAGTTGGTGAAGAATGCATAGTATGTATTGGTAAAAATTTCAATAATAAGTCAACAAATAATTACATGTGGGATAACCTGTTTTTCTATATCTTCTCCTATTGCCACATCAGAGTTACTTCTGCCATGTCTGTTCCTAAAAAATCCTAAGCACCACCTCTTGCAAATCAAGTAAGATATTTTCAGTGCATGTGGAACTCCCTTTCACCCACTATAACATCTGTTACCTGCAAAGTACAGAAATTGGAGGAGTCAGGAAATTTGACACAATCTCTAAGTGGGACAACCTCCTGTACTTTCTTAGAGCTCAGTGAATGTGGTTCTCTGTTCTGTTCCTTTTTTGTCTCTCAATCAGTTAACTTTAAGTAACCCCCCAGAGATCCCTTACTATAATTTAAAACTGCTGATAATCTTTTTAAATAAGATGTAAATGATTTGACTCTAGGAAGAGAGGTTAATGTTAGCAAATCTTAGAATGGCAAACTACCTTAGTCTGAATTTTTTAGAAAACAGATCCCAAGGCAAAACAAACTTTATAAGGTGTGCAACTTTACAGAAGAAAGACTGAGGGAAAGGGGGTAATGAGCAAGAAGAGATGAAGAGCAAATGTAGGGAGTTTGTAACCAATCAGGCTAGAGCTTTATATCAAGGCAGTGAGATGTCTTTGGAGAATCCATGAGCTATTATAGTTCTGGATGATTTGCCTCGAGAGATGAAGGGAGAAGAATGTATCCATCTTCTTCTATCTGCCATTGGAAAAAGTATACTCCATGGTGTATCAGCTGGGACACTTTTGGGTTGCACCACTTGGATGTCTAGTAGCTGTGAGGAGGCTCAATCCCGAAACAGCAGTGACGGCAGTCACAGTGGCAGCTACTTTGCATGGGGTGAGTTAGTAAGTGGAGGCAGGTCGGTGACACTTGCCACCTGTCCATGTATAGTCTACAGGTTTCAGACAGAGTTGGGCAAGCCAGTGTACCTCCACAGTGTCTCAGAGGCAACAGGAAAACCCCAGGAGGGAAGCAAGAGATGCAGAGTGAAAAGTGAGGCAACATGCTGTCAGGTCTTGTCTGAGAACCCCATGGGGGACTGCTGGGAGTAGACACCTCAGTGGAACTGTCTGGCCAACCATGAAAACATGATCTTATTGTGTATAGTACCATGAAAACATGATCTTATTGTGAAGGCATAAAAAAGCTTTCTTCCAACAAAGTCTACAAGCCCTCTTCTATGATCTACTGCCATTTTCTGGAGCCTATCAGGAGCATTCTACAAAAGGATTACAGTCTAGAATCTAAGTGGTTCCAAAATTCGGTATGGCCAGTGACATAACAGGACTGGAAGGGAGTGAGATCATGATAAGGGATTGTAGTTTTGTAAGAAAGAACTATTTTTGGAAATTGAGTTTGTAAAAAAAGCATGAGAACAAGCTATTCTTAATTCTCACCTATTCGAAGTAAGTTCTGTAATAGTTTCCAACCATTTTGCAGTATTCACCGAAGTGAGGAAATGTTAAAGAAAGCAAATAAATAGTGTCTGCATCATGGGACATGTGAGACACTGCCAGGTAATCAATAGAAACTGCTTGGAAGTAATATAAACTGGATTTTAACCCCAATGGTGATTCTCATATTGTGAGCTGAGGAGTTTATTGAACCAGATCTTAGTTTGCTCTCCAGTTTAATGGGAATAAAGTGTGTACTTCATAGCATTGTGAGGATTAAGGAAATAAAACTCTGAAAATGCACAGAGAATACAAGAAAATCAGCAAATTTAAATCAAACTACTCCTGAATCATTTCTTCACATACTTGTATTCTTATCAAATATTTAATTTCACATGAAAATATGTATGCAGGTCTCTTCCGTTAGTTAGATAACACCAATCAGTTGGGTATAAAATGACTTCTGCTTTGAAGTCGTTAACAATTCAACTACAATTTTAAAATATTATATGAAGAATGATCACTCTTAGGCATCAGTATCTGGATTCTAAAAATAGTTCAGTAATAGCATTCATTAAGTACTTTTCTATGTTAAGTGTTTAATATTGATATTATTATTATTGTTATTATTGTAAGATACGAGGTCTTGCTAAGTTGCCCAAGCTAGACTTGAACTCTGTGCTCAAATGATCCTACCACCTCAGCCTCCTGAGTAACTGAGACTACAGGTGTACACCACTGCACTTGGCTACAATGATCTTATTTAACTTCCCCATAGCTGTATGAGGAAGAATAGACAAGGGAAATAATTTGCTGGGTCTAGTGAAAAATGAAAATGCATGTCTCTTTAAACTCACCTATAAAACATAATAAGGATGATGTAATTAACAATATAAGTGAATAAGTTGCAAAAATACCATTTTTGGGGTCATAATTTTATATCATAAAATAAACAATACTTTATAATTTTTTGGCTTGCTTTTCTGGAAACTCAGTTATTGGCTTATCAAAATTATGCTTTTATTAACTTCATTTTTAGTTGATATAATTTCAATTAATATCATTTGCTCTTGGCAAGATAACAGTTTCTACTTTTTATACAGATTAACTTTTTAAATTTTAGAACAGTTTTAGATTTACAGAAAAGTTAGCAAGATGGTACAGAGAGGTTCTAAATATCCCACACTGCTGCTCTTGTTGCTAACATCATATAGATGTATGGCACATTTGTTACAATTAGTGAACTGGTATTGACACATTATTATTATTAAACCTTATACTTTATTTGTATTTTCTTAGTTTTTATCCAATGACATTGCTCATTGTGCCCAGGACCTAAGCCTGCAGGTATGAGCATTGTTGCTTGACAACCATATGCTCTTGTTGTCACTCACATGCACTTGTAAAGATAAAATTATTAAAAATTTCAAGATGGCAACAGTGGAACGTTAATCTCAGCAAGGGCCTTTGTAGTGGCACGTGCTCTATAAGACTATACAAGTTGCACTCCCTTGAAGCCATCCTTGAGATGCTGACCTGTATTGCCCTTATTAAACATTTTGTAAACTAAGATTCAAAAAAGTCATCTGCCCAAGGTTATACAATCAGTAAGTAGCAGAGCTAGGGATTATATCTAATATGGCCAATCCAGAAGTTTACCTCTAAGTTGTGATCATCTGCTATATGGAAAAAACTCAATCCTAAAAGATTTCTTATAAAAATTTTTAAAAAATAAAAATAAGAAATAAAAGGGGAAAAATAGATGAATCAAAATTACAGTTGGAAGATTTAATGCATCTCTCTTAGTAACTGTTAGAAAAGGAAAATACAAAAGAGATAAAGATATGGAAGATCTGAACAGCAATATTGACACATTTGTCTTATTTGAGAGATTTAAATTACTGTCCTCAGCATTTACATTTTTCTCAAACATGCTTAGTATATTTACCAAAATTTTGCTATATGTTTGAACCATAGAATAAGTTTTTTAAAAGTGTCAAAGAATTGACGTTATGTAGAGTATGTCTGTTTTTGCCATTTTTTGTTTAACATTACATTTGAGGTCCTAAGAAGTGTAATAAAAATATTAAAACCCACCTGGGCAACTTGGCGAGACTTCACCTCTACAATAAATCAAAAAATTAGCCGGGCTTGGCAGCGCGCACCTGTAGTTCCAGCTACTTGGAAGGCTGAGGCAGAAGGATCGCCAGAGCCCAGCACGTCGAGGCTACAGTGGCTGGGAGCGGCCACTGCACTCCAGTCTGGGTGACAGAGTGAGACTCCAGCTTAAAAAAAAAAAATTAAAACCCTGAAGAAAAAAAAGATTTCTTAAGCCTTTGGTTAATCAGAAATGGCCGATGACTAATTCATTCTGTTGAAGAAATGGCATTTTTTTTTTATGAGAAATGTCTTTTTACTAGTTCCAAAACCAAAATAAGAAGAGATTCGTGGTACTGACATCTTTAGTAGATTAAATGTTATAGAATGAATGGTTGCGAATAAAGTTCATTCTTTCAATTATATATCTTTAGAGGGGCCATATAGCTCACACTCGACAGCAGCAAAACATATTCGAATCCCAGTCGGGCTACTTACTTGCTGAGTAACCTTGGGAAAGGTGCTTAATTTCTCTTTACCGTGTTCTTTGTTCTCCCAGACGTAAAACAGGAGCAACAATAATACTGACCTCACTGGGTTCTCCTCAAGATTATAATGAGTTAATCCATACAAGGCACTTAGTAACTTGCCTATTAAGTCCCTAATAAATGTTAGTGTTTATATAGCTTTAAGATTTCACAGCAATTTTATATTTGTGGATATGAGGAGAGAAGAGCCAAAAAGAAAACCCTAAAGTTTAACAGTGACTGTCATCAGGTGATAAAAGTGTGGATTTCAAAGATTTTCTTTATATTCTTATTTATTTTCTAAATTTTGTATTGTTCATATATACTAGTATTATAAAAACAGAAAAAATAATTTCGTTTCAGAAACATAAAGTAGATATTTCTTACCATTACTGCTCCATCCAAATTCAACTAAATTTTTTCTTTCTCCCTTCCTCTTTGCCTCTCTTTCCCCCTCTGTAAACACACACACACACACACACACACACACACACACACACACACACACACACACACAACTCAAAACAGTATAAATCCAGAAAGAATATATGCACAGATCAATCATGCATTTTGGGGTAAAGTTGTCAGATTGTTAAGTAAAAATACAAGACACCAAGTTGAATTTGCATAAATATGCCTTAATTTTGTTTGTCCTAGAAAAAGAATGATGGGCTCAAACCTGGGCAGTACAACTCTGGAGTAGGGGAATATGTTAAATATTGCATGGAACATATACTAAACAATTATTTATTGTTTACCTGAAATTCAAATTTAGTTGGGCATCCTGTATTTTATCTGGTGACTCTACTTTTTATCCCTGTTGATAGATTAATGCTAATTTCCTTCTATCCCCATTTCTGGCATGAGCTATATAGAACCAATAAGAGGAATTGTTTTCAATTTTTAAGAATATGAGATATAACTGATGTACAAAAAGCTGTACATATTTAATGTATGTACCTTAATGAGTTTGAAAATAGGTGTACACCCATGAAACTATCACCATAAACAATGCCATAAACTTAGACATTGGTATCTCAGTATTCCTCTACAAAATAAAACAAATACTTTGGGATTCAAGCACATGTTTTTGCTCCCCCTCCCAAGTTCTTGTTCCATCATACACACAAATTCACACTAAGCCACACATACAGGAACATTTATCAGCCTTTCCACCACACATCTTCTTTCTTACTATCCTAATGACCCTCTATCTTCATTCTTGTGGTCTATAACATTATTTTTTTAAAGAGAGTGATAAAGCAGAACTAAAACATCACATAGTTCGAGCCAGAGTAACATATCGTGTTCTTCTTGTCCTCTTGTGCCTGGGATGTGTCTCTGCAATTACTATGTGGGTCATGAGTCATGGTCCTTCCTTTGCTTGAATCACAGACAGTCTTTGGACAAATCCTCTGGTGTCAGCTCTTGTACTGACAAAGGACATTTTTTGCAGAGTTGAATCAACCTTAAGTTGAATCCTCCATTCTCTTACTGCTTCCTTCTTTACTTATCATTTTCCATTGGCTTCTTTTTAGGTGAAAGCTCAGCCTTTTGGGGTATCAGGGATTTTATCCTCCAGCTTACACCTGCGGTCTAAGTTATTTATCTTGGTTGTATTTCCTTTTAAGTTGGTCAAGAGAGACTTGACATTTGGGCTTCCACCTTGACTCTTTCTCAATCCCATCCTTCTATGGCATCACCCCTTTTTAGACAAAAGAGTCATTTGAATTTTTAAAACTCACCTTTCAGAAAACGGCAGTGAGGCCAAGATTAAGTTAACTCTCTTTCAGGAAGCCAATTGTATAGCTCCTGAGAGGCCTCACATTCATTGCCTGGAATTCAACACTCCTTACAGCTGTGGAATTGGAAACAGAGGTGAAAGAAATTGGCAGTCACTGATAATTCACAGTGTTTCTTAATTTAGGAGAGGAGGCATGTGTAGCTTTATTATAGAGAAGAGTCCAATATATATCAGTATCTCTATCCAAATTAACAGCTGACATAGTGTAGTGGGAAAAGCAAATCTCTGTAAGTTAAAATCTTGGTCCTAGTGCTTATGAGCACCTAAGACTTTGAGTTTGATAAATTCTCTAAGTATTAGTTTCTTCATATTTTAAGGGGAATAATAATGCTTTAAATAGTCTTGTATGGATTAGACAAGACATAATGAGGCACATGGCACACAATAGAAAAATCAGTGGATAATTATCTTGATTGTTACGCTCTCCTAATTGGATATTTAAGACTGTAAAGTAATAAAATTATCATTACTAAAATATTTTCTTAATAAGTAAAGATACTATAACATTTGTAAATTTTAACTCTTCTGATGATTTGATTGTGCCCAACATAATTGTTCTATGAGAAAATGAGAAGAATGATAATATGTTCTTTAGTTATTTCTGATAGGACCATATATCATATACAATTTCATCACAAGAGAACTCCTTGAAAGATACACTGAAGAATCTTTCAGTGTTACTTAAGATCCTAGTTAGGAAAAACTCAAAGGTATGATAGATGTCAACTTTGTTTTGTTTTCTAAGCCTATGCGTCCATGTAGCCTAGCAAAGGCGTGAATTAAGCAACATTCATATGATGGTATCTGTCTCACATTATTATTATTTAAAGACATTTTCTATGTACATGATTTTGAATGGAGACTTATAATTTTATAAATCTAATAATGTTCATTACTTCCTTAAAGAGAGAAAAACAAAGGCGAGTTTATGATTTAAAAGAAAACTCTCAAGAAAGCTCCAGAATACGAGATCTTCATACTGGAATACTCTATTTTTTGTCAATTTTTAGATTGGAATTTTGTATGACAACAGTGGTATGTCAAAGGATAAACCTTAGTTGAATAAAGAAGCCTACATTCAAGTAAATTAAAAGGAAGATGTTCAGCTGAGGTTTCAGATATGATGAGGAAATCAAGGTAACAAGAAGAAACAAATGACTAGAAGATCTAGTGGTTTCCATACTTCAGGAAAAATGAGAGATAGGATTACTTTTCAGAAGATTCAATTCAGTGTATTCTCTGTAAAAAGCACAGTAATATGGACAATAAAAGATGACAAAGTATATGTAATAAGATAATATTTTAAAAATTATACTACTATGCTTTTCTTTTTTTAAAATTAAAAAATTAATTTATTATAAAGATGTAGGTTACAATTCATGGTTAGGTATACAAGCATTGATCATGCAGGTATCCTTGCTGATGAGGTATGCCCCTCCCTCCCCTAGCAGTTTCCCTCAACTGCCAGTCCCACCTCCCCTTCCCCTGACAGTTTTCCGCTACTGTCAATCGCTTTCTTATAGCATTATAATTGTTCAAGGTCACCTTATGAGTGAGAAGATATGGAAGTCAGTTTTTTGTTTCTGTGATAAATCACTGAGTATGATCAACTCCAAATCCATCCAATTTGCTGCAAAGTTCATATATTTGTCCTTCTTTATGGCTGCATAATATTCCATTGTGTATATGTACCACATTTTTTAATTCAGTCCAGTTTCAATGGGCAACACGGTTGGTTCCATGTTTTTGCTATTATGAATAGAGCTGCAACAAACATACATGTGCAGGTATCTTTTTCATAGAATAATTTGAATTCCTCCAGGTATATTCCCAATAGGGGAATTGCTGGGTCATATGGAAGGTCAATTTCTAGTTCTTTCAGAAATCGCCACACTGTCTTCCAAAAAGGTTGTACTAGTCTGCATTCCCACCAGCAGTGTAGAAACGTTCCTTTTTCTTTTCTTTTCTTTTTGTTTGTTTTTGCTTTTATTTTTTGCATTCTTTTATGCATGAACAACCTCTTATCATGCCAAGGATATCCATTGCCCTGGGTTAGGATTTTCACGATGGAAATTTTGTTAAAAAAAATGTAACTTTTGTTGTTGCTGTCATGTTCATCTTTATGTCATTATCTCCCTCCAGGGATGGTCTTTCTTTTTTATTTCATGTGTTTTAATGTATGTACAAATTACTTATAGTGAAATGTAATTATTTTTGATAAATGCATGTATACTCACAGAATATTTTTGTCACCTCAGAAAGTTCTTTTGGGCTTCTTGTTAGACAGTTAGACAGTCTTCCTCCCCTTGACAGAAGCAATGTCTATTTTGATTTCTATCACTATAGATTCGCTTGACCTGTTTTAGAACTTTATATATTTGGAATCACATAGTATACAGTCTTTATGTCTGATGTCCTTTACTCAACATACTTAAAATTTTTTTTAAATTTCAAAGTTTGGGGGTACAATTCAGGTTAGATATACATATGTTCATTATGCAGTTACCCTTGTTGATGAAGTGTGCCTCTCCCTCCCCTGGCAGTTTCCCTCAACTGCCAATCCCACCCTCCCTCCACTGGCAGTTTTCCACTACTGCCAATCCCTTTCTTATAGTATTATGATAATTGTTCAAGGTCCGCTTATAAGTAAGAACATATGGTACTTTGTTCTTTGTTTTTGTGATTAGATCACTGAATATGATCGACTCTAAATCCATCCATGTTGCTGCAAAGTTCATGTGTTTGTCCTTCTTAATGGCTGCATAATATTCAATTGTGTATATGTACCACATTTAAAAAAAATCTATTTCAGTTTCAATGGGCAGTATGGTTGTTTCCATGTTTTTGTGAATAGAGCTGCAACAAACATATTTTTGAGATCATCCATCCATCCATTCATCATCTGGGTTGCAACTCTAAAAATCCAAAGTAAGATTAGTTTAGTGTCAAGAGAAAGCAATAACTGGAAAGCTAAGACTTTCAAGAAAAAAAGGTATTTTCTAAATTCTTCTAGCCCCAATCATCATTTCTAGAGACAAGCTAGGATAAAACTATAAAAATTTCCAACACGGTAGAATGGATATTTCTTCCATCTTTATAATCAAACTCCAAGGATTATGAGATATGGTAAGTCTACACCAAGAAAAGAAAGGAGTAGATACTCCATTGTTTCTGATCGAGTAATTTGTAAGGAGAAAGAGAGAAAAAGAGTAGGGGAAGGGAGGTTAGACGCATGTGTTTCCATGCTTCCTCTTGAGGCCAAACTCCAGGATGAGTGGAAAGGAAGTAAAAATAGAAATGAATGAAACCAACAATGTTGAGACTGTGACGGCTAAGAGAAGCTTTGACATTCTAGGTGAAGCCCTTGTATGTTTTCCTGCCAAGCATGACATGGGAGCAGTGTTGCACATTTGGTGAAGGAAGGTGGCTAGATAGACAACCCTCAGATCTGTTCTCCATGGCTCGTTTCTTGGGCGCACGGGGAAAATTTTTCCCTTGTAATTCAGTGAGGAAATGTGGGGTTACTGAGGGGATCCAGGAACTAAAATCAATCTGGGCTCAAACTGACTGCAGAAAGAAGGGACTCTGTGACCAGAGGCAAATAGTCAGGACCAGACTACAGTGATTGGTGCCAGTGTGATATCTCAAAAGCTAGCTAGGATAAGTAACACTTCAGTGTTGATCAGTTCAAGTACCAGATCAGAGAATAGTAAAGATCAAAAGTAAGTTCAATGACTCTGAGGCCTGGACTGCTAAGCTGCCTTAGCTCACAAACAACTCTTTATCCATGCGTTGATATACCTTCTTGGAAAGAAGCAAAGCAGGATCAAGAATTCAAGAAAAAAAAATCATAACACAAATGGATATTTACCTGAAGAGAAACATTTATACCAATACTGACAAAGAGTTGAACTTTGGAGTTAAGAAACTAAATCAGACCAGTTTGGGAGTGAAACACTGAAAGAATTTAAATGAAGAGATGCAGGTATTCACCTCTTACTATGTACTATACAGGGCAAAAAAGCAATGGAAGAAAGATGACATCTTTGACAGAAAATGGAAAAAAATTATATGAGTGTGGTGGTAAATGTTGATCACACCACATCTCCTAAAATAAATAAAGAACAGAGGAAAATATCTAGAGCTGAATCTCAAGTCACAGTCTCTCACTGCATCTGCCATCTCTGTTCAGTCAAACTTATGAGATATGGGGACCTTGCATCATGTGACAAGAAATCAAAGACAAAAGTGAACAGATCTGCATAGACCTTACTATTTGACAAGCATCACTTCCTAATGGGAAATTAATCCAAATCATTTTATTACAAATACAGAAGAAACAGCAAGAAGGACAGAAGGATCCAACAAAGCAAGCATGTAAAATACAACCTAATAAAGAGAAAATGGTGGTGTATTTTCACCCATTCCTGATTTTAAACTTCATTTTGTATAAACATTAAAATAATGATAATGAAGTTATTTGATCATAAATTATTTTTTAATAAACTCAAAAGTCATTTTACAAAACAAATACTATTTCTTAAGTAGGATTTACAAGTATATTTAGAAAAGACATGTTTAAAATCCGTTTGGCTTAGACAAATTATCAAGCATTTTTGAATCTCTCTACAGGTTAAAGAGCCTAAATTACTTAAAAAATAGAGACGACAATGATCTAACAAGATGTAAGCAATACTGAAATAAGATTTAAAAGTTCTAGCTACAAGTTCTAGAAACCTAGTAGAGTTACATAAGTCAATATAAATAAATATTGATCTGTACACAGTATTAGCATAACCAGAATTATCCATGAATATCTATCTATCTATCTATCTATCTATCTATCTATCTATCTATCTATCTATCTATCTGAATTGGAGTCTCACTCTGTCGCCCAGGCTGGAATGCAGTGGCACACTCAAGGCCACCCCAGCATCAACCTGGTGGGCTCATGTGATCCCTTTGCCTTAGCCTTCCAAGCAGCCAGAACCAGAGGCATGCACTACCACACCGGCTAATTTTTTTGATTTATTGTAGAGATGAGGTCTCACCAAGTTGCCCAGGCTGTTCTCAAACCCGTGGGCTGAGGCAATCCCCCCACCTCGGCCTCCCAAAGTGCTAGGATTGCAGGTTTGAGTCACTGTGCCCAACCCATGAATATTTATTGTGTGTTCCAAGATACACAAAATTGCACCAATGACTATTTAGAATTAATTGGAAAAGTTATCATTTCTTCACACCCAGAGCCAAGTGATTATTTTGCCTGAACTTTAATGATTATCTTTTCTTCTTTCCTTTTATGGAAAGTAATGTGATAACTGTGAGTGTTTTCCTTGGTGTCATCATTAGGGTTTTCATTTCTTTCTTTCATTTTAAAAAATAATTTCAAACTCAAAGGTGCAAGACTTTGATACAGGACTTTATTTTCTCCACATTGTTTGTAACAAGCAGTCATCATGTCCAAACATCCCCACATATGTGTGTATTTCCTACAAACTAGGACATTATGCTAATACAGTAAAATCACCAAAA
Source organism: Carlito syrichta (assembly GCF_000164805.1). Lineage (NCBI taxonomy): Eukaryota > Metazoa > Chordata > Mammalia > Primates > Tarsiidae > Carlito > Carlito syrichta. Next base: position 95,612 of record NW_007238977.1, read on the forward strand.
TCGGAAAGGCAACAATGATGCATTACGACCTTCCAGTACACAGACCCCATTCAAGTTCCACCAGTTTTCCCAACCACATTTATAGCAAAGCGATCTAAGATCACGTATTGTAATTTAAAAGAGTTATCCAGTTTTTCGCTGACTTTCATAGCCTTCACAATTTTGGAAAGTATAGGCCATTTGTTTTACAGGATGTCTTTCAGTTTGAGTTTTTGTATTTTGGCAGAAATGCCACAAAATGCTGTTGTGTTCTTGTTATATCCTATCAGGTAGAACACAATTTTGATTTGCACCATTACTGACGATATTAAGTTTGATCACTTGATTAAGAAGATGTCTGCCAGGTTTTCCATGGTAACATTTTGGAATTAATAAGTATTTTGTGGGTGATACATTGAGTCTATGTAAATATGCTGTTCATCATCAGTCTTTCACTTACTAGATTTAGTATCCATTAATGTTTTTGGGCTGAATCATTCATTGCTAGATGGTTACTAAGAGATAATTTTTCTAATTCCATCATTCTTTTCATATTTATTTATGGGTATTCTGCTACAAAACACTACCTTCTTTTGCTTGTTTCTTTATTCATTCAGTTATTTATAACAGTATTGTTTTGTAGCTTCCTATTTTATTTAGTAAATTACAATCTGGTACTATCATTATTTGTATGGATACTAAAATCTTCCCAGATTTGGTCAGTGGGGACCACTTCACTCTGGCTTCTGTGATGTTTTTGACATGTTCCTGTAACTATTTGAGTGATTTTATACTTTCTGTCAGAATAAAATGTCCCAAGCCCATTTTGTACTTTCTGTGACTCAGCCTTGGAATCTGCCATTTCTCCAAAAAATCCTAGTTCCTTCATTGGAGAATGGTATTTAGAAACCCAGGCCTGAATACTAGGGGTGTACATTACTGTTAAGGTCTTACTGCTTCTAGGTCCTCCTAGTGGACAGAGCTAAAAATATATGTATATCTACATCTATAATTATTGCTAAGCATGTATATACATTTTTGCATCTATCTTTTAAAAAATCTGTCAATATATTGAAAACTATGAATTTATACCAATACCCACAGTTTTAGTCCAAATCACAAGTTTCATTCAAGCTTTCCCTCTTTTAATATTTGTAACATTCTTCACCTACTGTGATAAACCTACCTCCTATTATCCTCAATATATTTATTTACTTATTTGGCGAAATCACTGATGACCTGACTCCTTGTCAGTCTGCTTCTTCTGCTTACTATTCCCTGCTCTTGAGCCCTTATATGAATATCCTCTACTGGATTACAACCCTGAGCCAGGCTTCTGCCACTGCCGTCTCCCTGCGTGGATGCCCTTCTCATCCTTCTTGGGTTCTCTACTGGCTGCCTCATATGGATAGCTGCTTCACTCAGCCCCACTTCATGGATTTTGGAGTGAATTATGAAGGAAGAAATGAAGAAAGCAAGCAAGGAGGGAAGGCAGGAGGACAGACTTAAGAGAGTTTTAAAATCAAGATCATTCAGAAAGACTTAAAGGGGAGTATATGAAACTCTTCTTCTTCTTCGGATACTTAGGTTCTGATATTAAAGAATTTTCAAATATGCTCATTTAATGAGTTCAAATGACATAACTAATTTAATTTAGATTTTTGTGATTTCTACTGAGACTGGATATCTTTTATCATGCCTATTGGTCATTTACATTTCCTTTTCTATATTTTATTTACTAGAAAATAACAATTCTATACAGAAAGTTTGCTCTAAAGTGAAATAGAGAAATGAGACTGTGACTTAAGCAGGGCAAGGTTTTCTTTTTTTCTTTTGTATGCTAAAAGGAGCAATTCAATACAAAGTAGAAAACAATATTAATTCAGGAGAGGAAGGTCAAAAATTGCTAGAGTAATAGGCTAATGGCGATCAGCTCTAGGGCCCAGGAGAAGGAACTTCATTTAAGAAACATATTTATGCAACCACAGAAGACAGAAGAGGACAGAACATGTGGATTCAGGGGAAGGTAGGTTTCTAGATATGTGTGGAATTTCACTCTGGATTCACTTCTATTTCTTCAGTAAAATAGAAAATAAAACCACGAGCAGAGTGAGAGTGAGACAAAAGTGTATACAAAGAACAGAAGTCCTGAAATAGTTGTCTAGGAGAATACGAGCAAGAAAAGAATATAGAAATGTGACAGGATTATTATTTGGGGCATTTGGGACCTCTTGAGATTAGGGTCATGAATTTAAAGAGGGAAGAGAGTTGAGAATGCACACAAGAGAGTGATTATAAATAAATATATTATGCCATTTAAACTGGGTAACAAAGAAAGTGAAGATTGATATGGGGGAAAGACTATAAAAACAGGACAGAAATGATGGAGTGAAGGTCTTAGTAGGACTCAGAAATTGTTGGAGCCAAGTGGTGGAGTGAGCAGGAGAGCTAGACAGTGAATGCATAAAAATGTCTTCATTTTTTCCTCCGCTTTAAATAGTCATACATTGTATCTAGGAATGGAGTTCGAGGTTTTACATTAGGTTCTCTTAGACTTTGAAAATATTGCTCTATTTTCTTCATTTTGATCCTGAGTTTTTAAATGTTTAAACTGTTTTTCTGTATGTTCAAATTGATAATTTGATAATTTTTATCTTAGTCATTTATATTCTTAAATTTTACTGAATTCTTTTTATAGATGGTGACTTAAAAATACTTTATCGTACTTTCAACTTTTCAGGTCTCTAATCTTCAGATTTAAATCTTCAGTTCTTAGAAATTCTTGGCTATTACTTCTTCTAATGCTTTTCATTTCTGTTATTTTCTTATAAAACTCCTATGAAATATGTTTTCATCTTATTCTGTGTCCTTTTTGGTATTTTAAGAAATACCTTTGCCATCTGAAGCCCTTGGACCCAGCAATTTAAGAACTATTGTTAAATGAACTACTATCATTTGTTCTAGACATTTATCCATAGTAATACCTAGAGATGTTCTGTAATTTGAGATTTTAAAGACAACAAAATATTAAATGAGACTATTTAAAAACAGTATTATAAAAAGTAAAATACTTAAAAAATATATAATGGATTATATATGATTTATTTAAAATATCATTATCCGCAGCAACTAAAAGTGCTCAGGTTTGAATTCAGAGAGCCAAGCTAATATCTTTAGTAATCAGGAAGCCAAACAACCCCTGTAGTGGTCAGGGACTTGATTAATAACTTAATTAATCATTGAACACTTTCCTAATATTTGCCAATGTTTCTAACTTAGGGTCAACAGCACAAAGCAGAATACATAACCCTAACCAGTGAAATAGGATGCTTTGCTTCCAGTGAGTTCTCCTACAGTTTCTCCAACAGTCTTCAGTCAGGACATCCTGAAGACTTCTCTTTTTTACACTATAAAGCTTTTCTTCTTCTCTGCCTATCTGTGAGTCTCTGCCAAACACAAATGATGTTGGCTGACTCCCTTGCTATAGCAAGTTCTGAATGGTCTGCTTATTCTTGTTTGGGTGACCTCTGTTAATTTCTACACTAAAGCATGTTTATATATTTGGAACATTATAAATATTATATCATATAGTTTCATCTTTAAATTCCAGTAATTTATTATTAAATAATTGTTTAAACCTTGGCTAGGTATACCTAGGAAAAGTGTCTCAAAGATCAGATTTTATGCATAGTGTTTATGTACAAAGTCCTTATGAATTAGCAATTGATTACATCATTACTTCAAAAAACCTTACAACTATGTGCTAAGCACTTTTGTAAGCACTGGAGAGACAACAATTCATGATTTCATCCTATATGAACATATATGCATACATACATATACTATAAACATAACATAAATAGATACAGAGTCAGGCAGAAATAGCCAGCAATAAATGTTAAAGGAAAAAAAAGTCAATGGAGTTGAGAATAGAGTGATAGAATCACTATTTAGAGAGTGTGGTCAGAGAAGACTCCTTTGATGAGGTAACATTTGAGCAGAGGTGTGAAAGAAGTGAAGGAACAAGACTTTAAATTATCTGGGGGAAATTTTTCAAAGGAAAGAATACAAAGTTTTTTTCAAAGTAAAAAGTATTTTCAAAGTAGAAAGTAAAAAGATTCTGAGGACAAACTGGCTGGAGTGAAGAGGAGACTGAAAAGATCACAGAAGTACTAGAGCAAGATTGTGAATGACCTTGTTTGCCAAAGTCAGACTGAATTTTATTCTAATAGTGCTGAAAGGCATTTGAAGATTTTATGCAGGGCAATAACATAATTTGACTAATATTTTAATAAAGTCATTCTGATTGTTATATACAGGATAGACTGAAGTGGGCCAATCATGAAAGCTATGATGCCCTCTAGGAGGGAAAGCAATATTCCACATGATTGATTATTAGATCATTGATTAGGGCTGTACTGGTAAAAGTGGTGAAAAGTGCTCAGGTTTGAATATATATTTTGAGGGTAGAGACTTTAGCATTTTCTTTTGGATTAGATGGGAGAGGGGTCTAGAATGACTTCCAAGTTTTTGTCCTCACCAACTGGGCAAAGAATGGTGCAACTTACTGAGATTGGGAAGACTGGAAAAAAGCTGTTACGAGAGAGAATTATTTACATTTGGGACATGTCCAAATGCCTATTTGAAATGCAAGTGAATATGTTGAGTAGAGACTTATTTTACTTTATTTTATCTTATGTTATTATAGAGATGTGGGCTACAAGTAAGGGTTAACTACATAAGAAGGCTGCATGCAGGTGAAGTTTGGGCCTCCAACAGGCCCTCACTTTCCCTGGTTTAGGATCAGGTACTCCTTGTGTTGTTACATGCTCCCCTCCCTCTGTTCCTCCCTGGCAGTACCCAGTGAGTGCCGCTCCCTCCCTTGTGCTAATGTGACAAGTGTTCAGGGCCCACTTATGAGTGAGAACATGTGGCATTCAGTTCTCTGTTTCTGTGACAGATCACTAAGTATAATGATTTCTAACTCCATCCAGCTTGCTGCAAAGTCCATGATTTTGTTTTCCTTTTTGGCTTCATAATGTGTTGAGTAGAGATGTAAATATTCATACCTGGAGTTCAAGGAAGAGATCACGACTGGAAATGTAATTTTGGGAATCATGAATATATAGATAGTATAGTTGAAAAAGGAATAAGATGAAAGTAAATGGGATAAAGAGGCTATATGAAAGCTTAGCCCTCAGAACTGGCAAGATTTAGTGATTGGGAAGAGGTAGAAGCTTCAGCAAAAAGCTTCTGAGTCTGACAGAACAACTCGGAACAACTGATAGCATTTGCTAAAGAGTCATATAACTCTTAGCTGATTCATGTTTCAGGTATTAGATATAATCTACTACTGCCAAAAGTTCACTAATAGCATGGTATATAGTAGTTGAATATATCTTCTTTGGTAATTAGCAATAATTTAAAGCCAAAATGCGGACATTATTTCCTTGGGATATTTGCTTAACAACCTTTATAATTAGATGTCTGAATAAAAGCCCAAAGGTACTGTGTATAATTTAATTTATGTAATAATAATGTCTGGTTAATACCTCAAATCTTCTTTTGTGCCTAAAAACATGGCTTTGTAATATTAATAGTAGAAATTGAACAAATATTAGTTCTATGTTGTAATATTTCATTAGTATGTATTTAATAATTACAAGGTCATTTTATGTACTAGCAAGAAATGCTCTAAAAGTTATTTCTCTAGGGAATTTTTCTCATTTGCTTTTTCAGCAGCACATAGACATATGAGTAAGAATAAAAGGTACTTCTTGAAATAAGGATGACATATCCAATTGTTTTATTAATATTTTCATTTCTAACTTACCATTAGGCTTTGACCAAGCTGCATATTCTTTATATAAAGTGGGTATGATGATATTTTCTTTCTACATTTTGGAAACTGCATCAAAATCAAACTGCACCTGATGGTATATGGGCTGTCCCCAAAGCTCTGTGGAAGAGAGCCAGGGATAATGATAGTGGTGGTTACAGGTGTGTTAGATGATGCCTCAGTTGACCAGTTGTTGTTTTTAGCAAGGCCCTAGGATTGGCTAAAGATGGCATGTGACTAGCTTCAGATGGACAAGAACCCTTTTGAAACTGTGGCCCATGGCTGACTCAGAGGGTTAACTCCTGGGGGAAGTAGTGTGCCTCTGCATGTCTTTCAACTATTTGGGATCTCAGAGGAAAGATTCCAAAATTTTCATTCCAGGATCATTTCCAACAGCCACCAGTCAAAGAAATAGATGCTGTCAAATGATGGAGCCATTTCAAGACTACAAACTACAAGGTATAGAAGACAATAAATGGATTAATGCATATTTTAAAAACAATTTGCTTTTCTTCCTTATGCCCTGTCATACAGTTCCTATAAAGTAATTTTTAAAAAATTACTTCTTATGCTTATATTTAAACTCTTTTTCAAAATTTATTTTTTCTACTTGGATCTTAAATGAATGATTAGACATTTCAATTTACTATTGAGAAATGTACTTGCAAGTAATTTAGAAATATCTTGGAAAGTTTATAATGGCATTTGTTTTGTTTGAAAAGTTTAATTCAATGCTTCTCAAAGTGTATGCCATGGATCCCTGAGGATCTCTGAGGCTATCATACTTCATTGAAGCCAAAAGCATTTTCATAATAGTACTAAAGTATCATTTGCAGTTTTTACTGTGTTAACATTTGTATTAATGGAACAAAAGCAATGTTGAATAAAACTGCTCATACTGTAGTATGAATCAAGGCAGTGGTACTAAGTTTTACCAGGAATTCTTATATTTGTCACTTCCTAGCACTCCAGAAAAAAGAATTCCAGTTTCATTTAGGAGTGTTCTTGATGAAGCAGTACTAATAATTAATTTGTTAAATCTTGACTATTAAGTGCAGATCTTTTTGAATATGCAGGTTGGCAAATGAAAAGCCTACATAAACACTTCTACTGCATACTGACATGCAGTAGAGTTGCATACTGAAGTGTGTCTGTGTTGGAAGCTGAAATATCCTTTATTCAATATATAAGCATCATTTTTACTTGAAACAATAACTGAAAACCATGGTTACTTAGACTTAGGTCTTTGGCAGACAGCTTCATAAAACTGAATGAAGTGAGCTTGTCACTCTAAGGAAAACAACTACAATTTTTTGTTAGTGATAAAATTCAAACTCTCAAATAAAAATTAGAATTTTGAAAATCTTGTATACGTCTCTGTAAAATTTCCAGCTTCCCAATACTTCGAAGACTTTTTGTAATGAGATTGGTGATGATATTAAGAAATATTTTTATATTGTATTAATATGATGAAATGTGTCAACATTTGCAAGATCTGCATGATCATGTGGGCTAAGTGAACCACAACTTTATAAATAGGCAATGCATATTACCAAATCATACACTAAAAGATTCATTTGAAGTATGACAGAGACTGATGAATTTTAACATAACCAAGTAAAAAAGATCACTAATGTGGTTTCAAATTTTACATTGCAACTCATCTGTAAGAAATTAATACTTTTCAAGTTTTATTTATTTATTTATTTATTTATTTATTTATTTATTTATTTATTTATTTAGAGACTCACTCCATCGCCCAGGCTGGAGTGCAATAGCACACTCATGGCCACTCAGCGTTGACATGCTGGACTCAGGTGATCCTTCCACCTCAGCCTCCCAAGTAGCTGGAACTATAGGCAAGCACTACCATGCCGGGCTTGTTTTCTGATTTATTGTTGAGAGGAAGTCTCACCAAGTTGCCCAGGCTGTTCTTGAACATGTGGGCTCAGGTAGTCCTCTCACCTCGGCCTCCCAAAGTGCTGGAATTTCAGGTTTGAGCCCACGGGGCCCGGTCACTTTTCAAGTTTTAGAGTAGAATCAAAGAATATCCATAATTACTTGAAAAAACTATCTAAATAATCATCCTTTCTAACTACATATCTGTGTAAAAGAGGATTTTCTTAAAATACTTCAATCAAAATAATACATTTCAATACAGTGAATTCAAAAGTAGAGAAACATAAAATGGAATTCACAATTTTTTGGAAAATATAATTCTTTAAAACAAGGGTATGTTATTTATATAATGATTTATTATTATTTTAAATAAATAAATTGATATTTTAAGTTTTCTTGTTTTAATTTCAAATATGGTAAATATTGATAAATAGTCCACATAAACTGCAGCTCTTTGGATCCGCTAGTATTTTTAAGAGTATGAAGGAGTCCTGACACCAAAATGTTTGAGTTCTTCTGGCTTAATTCTTTGGAAAAGAGAAGTCATCCATAACAGAACTATGTAATGATAGGGTATTAATTTATTAACCTTATATTTAGATTAGAAAATATATATGACCACAAAAATGTGTTCTTTTACATTCAGTGACTCATTCCATCACATATTTGTCATAGTGATGAGTCATCTAATGATTGTGGAGATCAGAAGTTTTATAAAGTATAACCCTGGTGCTCTGGGTGGTTTTTTTTTTGTTTTTTGTTTTTGCTTTAATTAATGCTTATCTACTGGCCCTCAGACATTTAACATTTTAATCATTTTCTCAATCGTCCTGAGGATCTTTAACAATGTATACTTTTTGATGATCAGAACTTTGTATATTCAACAAATAATATTAGGTTTGTCATAGATCAGGTGATTAAAATCATAGAAGTATAATTATTTTAGAATAAAAAATATCTTTAGTGCAAAACACTAAATACTGTATCACTGTGTTATAGCAATTCCACAGACCAAAGCCAGTGGTCTTTGATATTTTCACCTATTCCTTCATTCTACTAGAAGGGCTCAATTTTATTAAGTTAATATTTTGAGGTATTAATGTAGAGATGGGCACATCTACAGCTAAAATCTAAGTTTGAAAACTTAGCTTAATTTTCCAGATAGTACTACCCAAATGACTGCTATGCTATGACACCTGTTAAACTGGAGCCTCTTAGAAACTGTAGATAAAAAAAATTTGAAGAGCCATGATCTTAGAACATTCTGATGTTTACACCCAAAGGAATATTCAAGTATTGTGTCTCCAAAATGCCTATGTTCTTCTCATCTCCTTCCTTTTCTTTTTTTAGTTTTCCACTCATTTTCTTCTCTGTTCTCTTTCTCTTCTCTACTTCCCCCTCCATCCTCAAACCTAATACAAATTTTCACTTTTTAAAAAGGTTTCGTTGGTTAAATCATTGCATTTTGCCAGTTTTCACATACCAAAACCATCTTTAGTCTTATATAAATGTGTCCTTTTCTTTTGTAATATTTTCCTTCATATCCTTGTCATACTTTATCCTCTTTTTTTTTTTTTTTTTTTTTTTGAGTTGGAGTCTCACTCTGCCACCCAGACTGGAGTGCAGTGGCCGCTCCCGGCCACCACAGCCTCAACCTGCTGGGCTCCGGTGATCCTTCCGCCTCAGCCTTCCAAGTAGCTGGAACTACAGGCACGCATCACGCCCGGCTGATTTTTTGATTTATTGTAGAGATGAGGTCTCACCAAGTTGCCCAGGTGGGTCTCGAACCCTCAGGCTCAGGCAATCCACTCACCTCAGCCTCCCAAAGCTCTTTTTAAAAATGCACAGAACTTTCTCTATGTGGATTTTGCACATCTTTAAAGGCATTATTATTATATTATTATTTCATTTTTTAAGGCCATTATTATATTACTTCCCTATGTGAACTCTGCACATTTTTCAAGGCATTATTATATACTAGTTATATTATACTAGTTATATTATGTAATTTTTGGTATTGTAAATGAAATGATTTTATTATTTACAATAGTGATAATGTTATTGAATTTGGCATGTTTATATTTTGTATCAAGTTTACCTTAAATTATTTATTAGTTTAGCAGTTTTTCTCTTAATTAGCTTGGAATGTCTTTATAGAAAATCACATAGTTTGCAAATAGTGTTTTTACCTGTTAGACTTAAATGGTCCAATGTCTTTGTGCAAGATAGAAATAATAGACACTGGAGACACCAGTAAGGAGAAATGGAGGAGAGTGGTTAGGGTTCAGAACCTACCTACGGGGCACAATGTTCACTATCTGGAGAATAGGTCACCTGAGCCCCAATCCCCACCACTACTTTCATGCAACGAACATGAATGTGTACCCTCTGAATCCAATATTAAAAAAATATGTTTTGCCAAAACCAAAAAAGTTTTTGTACAATTTCCTGCCATATTATATTATCATGAGCATATAGAAGACTGTTTGATAATATTTAAACTCTCATTTTAACAAATGAGAAAAACTATGGCTCGGACAAAATGACAGCCTAAATTAACACTTGCTAGTAAAAGAAAATGTGCATATTTTCCTGTAATCAATTCCTTCGATCCCTGTTGAAACAAGTTTAGGGTCTTCTCATGGATATAAAATAACTTTATGGCTCTTCATTCAGAACTAAAAATGAATCATCCTCTTTTAAATTTTTACCTAAGGATATTTAATACAATTTTAGCTGTTTATAATAAATTCCTAGAAATTGTATAATAATGATTAAGTCTCTGTTTACAGCTGGTCTCGATCCTAAATCAAAGAATAGATAAGAAAGAATAATTTATATTTTAAATGTGTCATTGAGCATACACTTCTCATCTTGCTGTTATTAGTTTTCTAACTATAGCTTTCATGAGGAAATTCTGATTGCATCATGACTGGTTTCATTCATGAATTACGGGCATAAACCAACTCCTACAGTGACAGGTACTTGAATTATGCATAGATAGTGAGAGAGATAACTAAGGAGTTAGTACACTCATTGGAGAGGAATGAAACAAAATAAACACACGGCTTAGAAAGGAATGAAATTGATGCACTTGAATGTTCTGTGTATTTGGAACTGAATAGCAAATTGTCCAGAATTCAATGAGAGTAATAAATACGTTTTATATGAAGAGTAGAGAAAAGAGAGAAATGGGGAGATGGTGCTCAGATGACAGCCAGACTTAGGAATAGAAATTCCAAAAAACAAAAGTGAGGAGACTTTTGGTGACACTCCTCAGCCTGGGTATTAGCTTCGGTTTACTATGATCTCTTATTTATGCCTGCTGGTATAAGAGACCAAAGAAGGTACATTTATTTTCACCCCTCAATACTGGAAGTCTAGTTTATTTTCACTGTTGAGTTAAATCTAGTTCACAAGACCTCAGGGAATTTACTTAATTCATTCTAGAAAGGTATCGGTGGTTCTAATTTGGATGGCTAAGGATCAAATTAGAGCAATATTTTTTCAAAATCAGCATCATCACCTGTTAGTAGTACAGATGTCTCTTTTGTGAAACATATATGTATGTTTATGTGTGTATGGGCTGTGTGATATAAAGTATATTTTTACTGTGGAATGCAGTAAAAATTTTGGGAAAAAAAGCGCGAAGGTGTGTCAGAAACCTGAATATTGACTAGGAAATATCTAATTCCTGCAAGGGTAACTTTAGGACGGTGATATACGAGGCAAGGGAGGGATGATGTGTCAGTGGGTAGTTGTCTACCCTCAGCAGGGAAGAACATTTTATCAGTGATGTTGTTTAGAATTACTGATGCAAGATGATAATAATAACCACTTTAATCTATTTCTCTTTGTTTTTCAATTATTTATATATAATGTATTTCCTTATCTCTTGCATGCAGAATAGACTGCTTCTATAACATTGGTATGTCATCACTTTATAACAGCAATAGACATTCCAAGTTATTACATACCAGAATCAGTCTCTTTATTCTGAATAAGTCACTGCAAAAAATGAAATCAGATACTCATAAAACAAGGAAAGTTTTTAAAAGAAATTACTATCCTGATTTTCTTTAAAATGTAATTTATTACAAGATTGCTTTTTCTTAGCAGATAAGGAAGAAGGTTCTTCTTAAAGAGTTCTGGAAAGCTAACAATGGAATTTTTATTTTTATTTTTATTATTTTTAAGTTGGAGTCTCACTCCGTCACCCAGACTGGAGTGCAGTGGCTGCTCCTGGTCACCGCAGCTTCGACCTGCTGGGCTCCAGTGATCCTTCGGTCTCAGCCTTCCAAGTAGCTGGAACTGCAGGCGTGCGCTACCACGCCCGGCTCATTTTTTTGATTTATTGTAGAGATGAGGTCTCGCCAAGTTGCCCAGGCGAGTCTCGAACCCGCGGGCTCAGGCAATCCACTCACCTCAGCCTCCTAAAGCGCGGGATTACGGGCTGAGCCACCGAGCCCGGCGCAATGGAATTTTTATACATAGAAAATTACTTTTTATGATAGTCGTGGGAAACTGCCAGTGGTGGGGCACGCTTTATCAATAAGGGTACTTGATCTCAAACTAGGTAAAGTGGGGACCAAAGTGAGGACCAAATTTTACCTGTACAACCATTTGTATACCTAACCCTGAAATGCACCCTACATCTTTAAAATAAAAATTTTAAAAATAGAAAATTATTTTTATTTCAGAAGTCAACGTATGGAGAGAATAGATCACAGTCTTAACTTTCAGAAGTTACATATATGGTAAATATGAATGATAGTTTGTAATGGAATAAGATGAATCAGCCAGTTACTGTTAATTGACCACGTACTCCGGGCCTCTACCAGACACTAGAATACATTTAAAAGCAAAAGATCCCGCCGGGCTCGGTGGCTCAGCCTGTAATCCCGCGCCTTTGGGAGGCTGAGGTGAGTGGATTGCCTGAGCCCTCGGGTTCCAGACCCGCCTGGGCAGCGAGACCTCATCTCTACAATTAATCAAAAAATCAGCCGGGCGTGGTGGCGCACGCCTGTAATTCCGGCTACTCGGAAGGCTCAGGCGGAAGGATCGCCGGAGCCCAGCAGGCGAGGCTGTGGTGGCCGGGAGTGGCCTCTGCACTCCAGTCTGGGCGACAGAGTGAGACTCCAACACACACACACACACACACACACACACACACACACACACACACACACACACACACACACACAGCAAAAGATCCAGTTTCTGGTCTTCAGGGTTTTAAATGTAGTTGAAGAAACAAAAGTAGACTACATAAGACAGTTGCAAACAATACAAATCTGCATATAATTAAAGGCTAAATTGTGCATCGTGGATTCTAAGTGATAGAAAAGTCTGTCAAAGGAGAAACTAAGGGTTATGGAATAATATACTACTATTACTAAACTATTGATGATGATGACTATGTAATGTTTATTATGTGATACTTTTCTTAGTGTTCCAAGTCATCTAATTCATTATTTTATTTGCTACTTGCAACTATTCTAAAAGATAGATGCTACTTTCATCTTTCTTTCACAGATCAAGAAATCGAGGCACAGAAAGATAAAGTGAATTAACCAAGTTCACCAGGTTCATGGTGTAGAATAAAGATTTGAGTCCAACCAATCTGTATGCAAGACCTGCACTTTAAACTGCTATCCTGAACTCTCAGAGATTTCATTTAAAAAGATGGTAATTGGATGGAGCCTTTACAAAAAGTCATTTAAGTGAGAGAAAATAATATGGAGAACACCTCAATTAGAAGGAGGCTGTGATAATAGAAGATAAATTACACAGAATATTACATGTTTGCAGGATGACAAAGCTTAATTTGACTTGAAAGTTCATTATGTGATCAATCTATCATGAAATAAATTTGGGATAAATTTGGTTCTTAGAGAATTTGAAGTTCACTGAGCACATTCTTGATGATTCAAAAAATAGGGAGCCATTAGATTTTTTTTTTAAGTTACACGATGAAAGTCATGTTTATGGGGCAATTAGTCTTTCAATAGCATGAGAGTGCCTTAGGAGAAAAGAATAAATGATAGAGTTCAGTATAAAGCTGTTAGAAACTAGAACCCCCCTCAAACTATGAGGTGACCATCTAACAAATATTGTATTAGTTCGTTCCTGCCATTTCACGGTTTTGCTTAAAATTGGTAAATTATTTTAGCTACCATGACAAATATTTATTAACAAGGATGCCATTTTAATATTTTGTTAGTGGTATTAGGATATGTATACCATGAATATGGTAATGAAGTAATTAAGTTATATATTGATGATTTAAATATAATCATTTTTCTTCATGTGTAAAATTAAATTTTGCTTAAAAATAAAGTTTTTCTTAAAAATAAAGAAATACTTAGGATTCAAGACTTGAACATTGATGTGAACAGCCTCAAGGTTTACTCTTTGAGTTAAAAAATGCACATATGTTATGCTTTAATTTTCTCAGTTTCCGAATTTAATGAGCACATGGAAGTGAACCACAGAAATTAGAGGATCTTGTGAGTTTTCCCATATGGTTTTGACACAAACCATATTAATCCTTATATCAAAGAAAGGCCACCCAGTTTTCCTCATGCCTATGATTCATCCACTCTAACTCATGGGACTCACTGTCTGTCTGAGGGTGGCCTCTTCTTTCCATGTTAGCATCTTCTGATGCTCATCCTTTGACCCAGGTGCTCATACTTGGGGAGATGTGGTTCTGCACTAAATCCCTTTGTGTTCTTTCTTTGATGGAAAAATGGCATATTGATTGCTTTACAAGTGCAAGGCAAAACCTAGGGCTAACCTTTAAGTTATTAGTAGGTAAAAGGCTAAATTATTTCTTTTCTGATGATTCACTTACTTATTAAGTGCAAATTTTAATTAATTTATTATAAAATCTGAAACTATAGGGAAGTGCACACAATCCCTTTAAGAAGTCTATTCTAAAAGTTATTTTTTTTTTCTTTCTTTTATTTCAGAAATTTAAGAAGATCAGTTTGGAAATCTCTTAACTTTCCCCTGAGTATCCTGGTGTAATGTCATCTTATTGTTGACTTTTCCTTATTGATGTTTTACGTCATACACTCATTGCCTTTTGACTAATAATAAATCAATCAGCAATAGAGTAATAGAAACCAGTGTAGTCCCTGCCCACATTTGGCAATATGTGTCTAACCAAGGGTGCTGAAAGCTAGTGAAATAAAAGTCACATGTAGTCATTTTATAGTACAAGTTACTAATGCCAGCCAACCCTCAGAATTTGTCTTAAGAAGGATCGTCCAACATTATGGAGACCACTCGTTTAAAAATCTTCATATGCTACATGAAATATAACCTGACATGTCAATGCCTTTAATCATTTATCACATTTTTATTTATTTTTTAAGAGCAGTTTTAGATTCACAATAAAATTGAACAGAAGGTATAGGGATTTCCAATATTCCTCTTGCCCCTCCACTATTATATCCTTTTTTATAGATACATACTATTTTAGATATTTATGGGATACCTGGAAGTGCTTTTTACATGCATAGAATGTGTAATGGTCAGGCCAGGGTATCTGCGGTATCCATCACCTTGAGTATTTATCATTTCTATGTGTTGGTAACATTTCAAGTCCTCTCTTCTAGCTTCCCTGAAATATATATTGTTGACAACTATATAGTTACCATAGTCTGCTATCAAACATCAGAACTTATTTCTTCTATCTAACTGTAAGTTTATACCCATTCACCTCTCGAAATTTCCTCCTCCTACTCTGCCTCTCTTCCCAACTTCTGTTATCTATCACTCATTTCTCTATCTCTATGAGAACATGCAAAATTTGTTTTTCTGTATCTTGCTCATTTCTTTTAGTCTCCAGTTCTGTCCATGCTGCTGCAAATGACATAGTTTAATCATTTTTTTAATGGCCAAATAGTATTCCATTGTGCATATGCAGCACATATTTTAAATCCAGTAGGCACTTGAGTTGACTTCATATCTTTGCCATTATGAATAATAGAGTTATAATAAACATACAGATGCAGGTCTTCCTTTGGTATACTGATTTATTTTTCTTTGGAGAGATACCCAGTAGTGGAATTGTTGAGTTGTATGGTAGTTCTACTTTTAGTTTTTTGAGAAATACTCATACTGTTTTCCACAGTGGCTTTACTAACTTACATTTCCATCCCCAATATTTAAGAGTTCCTGTTTCTCCACATCCTTGCCAGGATCTATTATTTTTTTCTGTTTTCTTTTTAATAATAGCCATTCTGACTAGGTTAAGATAGTATCTCATTGTGGTCTTGATTTGCATTTCCCTGATGCTTTGTGATATTGTATTTTTTCTTTTTTCTTTTTTTTGAGTTGGAGTCTCACTCGGTCGCCCAGACTAGAGTGCAGTGACCGCTCCCGGCCACCGCGGCCTCGCCTGCTGGGCTCCGGCCATCATTCTGCCTCAGCCTTCCGAGTAGGCGGAATTACAGGCATGCACTACCACGCCTGGCTGATTTTTTAAAAAAAATTTATTGTAGAGATGAGGTCTCACTGCCCAGGCGGGTCTTGAACCCGCGGGCTCAGGCAATCCACTCACCTCAGCCTCCCAAAGGCGCGGGATTACAGGCTGAGCCACCGAGCCCGGCTCTTATACTGGTCATTTTGATGTTTTCTTTTGAGAATTTTCTATTCATGTCCTTTACCCCTCTCCCTTTTTTCTTTTCTTTTCTTTTCTTTTTGAGAAAGGATCTCACTTTGTTGCCCAGGTTGGAGTGTAGTAGCATGATCATACCTCACTGTAACCTTGAGCTCCTGGGCTCAAGCGATCCTTCCACCTCAGCCTCCTGAGTAGATAGGACAATAGGTGCATGCCACCATACCCGGCTAATTTTAAATCTTCATTTTTGTAGAGGCAATGTCTTGATATGTTGTCAGGGCTGGTCTTGAACTCCTGCCTTTAACTACTTTTTAATGGAATTTTTAAAAATTGCTGAGTTGTTTGAGTTCCTTCTAGAATTTGAATATTAATCCCTTGTCAAATGAATAGTTTGCAGATATTTTCTCCCATTTAACAGGTTGTTCATTCTATTGATTGTTTCCTTTGCTGTGCAGAAGCTTTTTAGTCCCATTTATCTATTTCTGTTTTAGTTCACCTATGCTTTTGAGGTCTTAGCCATAAAATCTTTGCCCAGACCGATAAAAATGTGTTTTCCTATTTCTTTTAGTAGCTTTATCGCTTTGAGTCTTATATTTATGTCTTTGATCCATCCTGAGTTGATTTTCCTTTTTTTTATGAGTTGATCTTTATGTGTGGTGGAGAATAGGGGCCTAATTTCATTCTTCTACATATGGATATCCAATTTTTCCAGCACCATTTACTGAAAAGGGTGTCTTTTCCTCAATGTATGCGTTTGATGCCTTTGATGAAGATCATTTGCCTGTAAATAGGTGTATTTATTTCTGGGCTTTCTGTTCTGTCCCATTTGGTCTATGTGTATGTTTTTTATACCAACACCATTCTATTTTGGTGACTATAGCCTTGTACTGTGTTTTAAAATAAGGTGGTGTGATGCTTCCATCTTTGTTCTTTTTGTTAAAGATTGTTTGACAATTCAGGTTCTTTTTTTTTATTCCATGCACATTTTAAGATTTTGTTTTCTATTTCTGTGAAAAATGATATTGGTATTTTGAGGAGAATAGCATTGGATCTTTATATTGCTTTGAGCAGTATGGTCATTTCAAAGATATTAATGTTTCTAATTCATAAGCACGGATGTTGTTCTATTTATTTGTGTACTCTTCAATTTCTTTCATCAGGATTTTATAGTATTCCTTATAGAGATCTTTCAACTCCTAGGCTAAATTGATTTCTAGGGTTTTTTCTTGTCACTATTGTAAATGGGATTGGTTTCTTGACTTCTTTTTCACTATCACATTATTGGTGAATAGAAATGCTACTACTTTTTTATATGTTGATTTTGTATCCTGTAGCGTCTCTGAATTCTCTTATTAGCTCTAAGAGCTTTTTGGCAAAGAATTTTGGTTTTTCTAAATATAAGATCATGTCATCTAGAAAAAGAGACTCTTTGATTTCCTCTTTTCCAATGTGGATGTCTTTCATTTCTTTCTCTTGCCTGATTGCTCTGGATAGGACTTCCAGTACTATATATTAAATAGAAACAGTGAAAGTGGGCATTCTTGTCTTTTCTGGTTCTTAGAGAAAAGGTTTTCAGTGTTTCCCCATTCAGTATAACGTAAGTTGTGTGTTTGTAATATATGTCCTTTGTTATTTTGAGTTATGTTCCTTCTATATCTAGTTTGTTGAGAGATTTTTTTTTTTTTTAGCATGAAGGGATACTGAATTTTATCAAATGTTCTTTTCTGTGTTTATTGAGATGATCATATGGTTATTGTCTTTCATTTTGCTGATGTAATCTGTCATGTTTATTGATTTACAAATGTTAAACCACTTGCATCTCTGAGATAAATAACATTTGATCAAGGGGCATTATCTTTTTTATTGAATTCAGTTTGGGAGTATTTTTTGAGGACTTTTGAGTCTATGTTCATCAGGGATATTGGTCTGTGGTTTTCTTTCTTTGTTGTGTCTTTGTCCGATTTTAGTGTTGAAGTAATGCTGACCTTATAGAATGAGTTTGGAAGTATTACCTCCTCTTCAATTTTTTCGAGTAGTTTATGGAGGATTGGTACTAGTTCTTATTTATATATTTGTTAGAATTGAGCAAGGAATCCATCCAGTTCTAGGCTTCTCTTTATTTGGAGACTTTTTATTATTGATTCAGTGTCACTACTTATTATTGATCTGTTCAGATTTTTTTGTTTCTTTCTGACTAGATTTTGGTAGATGGTATATTTAACAGGAATTTGTTTGTTTTCTCTAGATTTTCCAGTTTGTTAGTACACAGCTGTTAATACTAACCTCTCATGATCTTTTATATTTCTGTGGTATCTGTTGTGATGTTTCCTTATTCATTTCTGATTTTGCTTATTTAGGTTTTCTCCTTTTTTTGGTGACTCTACCTAGTAGTTTATCAATCTTATTTTTCTTTTCAAAGAACCACCTCTTTGTTTTGTCTCATAACAATGTACAATATTAATTTTCCATTAAGTCTTGCATTAGATATGACAAATGTAAACAATATAACATAATTTACAGATTGTCAGATAGTAAAAAATTCTGAAATAAATGTTTCTTGTATTTTTTTAGTCTCTATTTTATTTAGTTCTGCTTTAATCTAATAAAGATAATAATAAATTTCCTTCTGCTAATTTTGGGTTGGATTTATTTTGTTTTTCTATTTCCTTGGGATGCATTGTTACATTGTTTATTTGAAATCTTTCCACTTTTTGATATAGGTGTTTATTGCTATAAACTTTCCTCTTACTGCTTTTGCTGTATCTCACAGGCATTGATATGTTGTGTCTCCATTTTTATTTGTTTCAAGACGTTCTTAAATTTTTCATCTTAATTTCTTCATTAACCCAATGGTTGTTCGGTAGCATGTTTTGTAATTTCAGTGTTTTTGTATAGTTTCCAAAGTTCCTCTTGGTATTGATTTCTAGTTTCAATACATTGTCATCTGAGCAGATTCTTGATTATATAATTTTGATACTTTATTATTTGTTGTGGTTTGTTTTGTGGCCTAGCATATGGTCTATTTTAGAGACTGTTTCATGTGCTGATGAGAAGAATGTGTATGCTGCTATTTGCTCTAACGTCCAGCCTCAATCCAATATTTCATTGCTAATTTTCTGTCTACGTGATCTGTCTAATGCTGAGAGTGGAATGTTGAATTCCTCACTATTTTTGTTTTGGAGTCTATCTCTTTAGATCTAGTAATATTTGCTTTACAAATCTGATACTCCATATGTATTTAGAACTGTTATATCCTCTTGCTAAATTGATCTCTTTTTAATTATATAATGAACTTCTTTCTCTTTTTTTACTGTTTAGAGCTTAAAGTCTGTTTTATTTGATATAAATATAGCTACTCCTGCTCACTTTTGGTTTCCATTTGCATGGAATATATTTTTTCATGCTTTTACTTTCAGGCATATGTGTCTTTACAGGCAAAGTGTGTTTCTTGTAGGCAGCATATAGTTAGGCCACATTTTTCTTCTTACATTCAGCCAGTCTATATCTTTTAAAATTTAATCCATTTACATTCAAGGTTATTATTGATATATATGGGGTTTTTTTCTGTCATATTGTTGTTTTCTTGTTGTTTGTATATTCTTTACTTTTTCCTCTCTTTTTGTTTGTCACTGTAGTTGGCAGTTTTCTATAGCCATACAATTTGAGTCCTTTCTCTTTCTCATTTTGTTGCTTTATCAGTGAGTTTTATACTTTTATGTGTTTTCAAGATGGAAAATGACAACCTTTTGCTTCCAGGTGTAGGTCATCCTTGAGTATTCCATATAGGACTGATCTAGTGGTAATGAAATTCTTCAGATTTCGCTTGTCTGGGAAAGACTTTAAATTTTTTCCTTCACTTATATGAAGGAAAATAATTTTGCTAGATATGGTATACTTGGGTGGAATTTTGTTTTCTTTCAGCATTTTCAATATATAATTCCATTCCTTCCTGGCCTGTAAGGTTTCAGGTTTTACCTAAGAAATTCACTGTTAATCTGATGAAGTTTTCTTTATAGGTGACTAGGTACTTTTTGTCTTTCTGTTAGACAAAAGGTATCTTTTTCCTTGACTTTAGAGAGTTTGGGTCTAACGTGCCATGGAAGTTTTTTGCTTGTTTGTTTGCATTGTATCTGTTTGGTGATTTTTGTATCTGGCTGTCTACATTTTTTACTACATGTGGGAAGTTTTTATTCATATTTTGTCATATAGGTTTTACAACCCTTTAATTTTTCTTCACCTTCTGGGACTGTGATAATTCCAATATTTGGTCACTTTATGATATCCCATAGGTCACTAAGGGTTTATTCACTCTTGATTTTTTTCTTTATTTTTATCTGACTGGGATATCAGTTTTCAAGTTCTAAGATTTTTTTTTTTGAGTTGGAGTCTCACTCTGTCACCCAGACTGGAGTACAGTGGCCGCTCCCCGGCTACTGCAGCCTCGACCTGCGGGGCTCCGGCGATCCTTCCACCTCAGCTTTCCGAGTAGCCGGAATTACAGGCATACGCTATCACGCCCGGCTGATTTTTTGATTTATTGTAGAGATGAGGTCTCGCTGCCCAGGCGGGTCTCGAACCCACGGGCTCAGGCAATCCACTCACCTCAGCCTCCCAAAGGTGCAGGATTACAGGCTGAGCCACCGAGCCCGGCTAGTTATAAGATTTTTTATTCTAATTGATCTAGATTATTATTGAAGCATTTGAATGTACTTTGTATTTTGCTCAATTAACTCTTCAGTTCCAAAACTTGTTTTGTTTTTTTTGTTTGTTTGTTTTCCCTTATAATGTCTATCTCTTTGGTAAACTTCTCATTCATATTTTCAACTTTATTCTTTTGTATTTAAAAAAGATTTTCTTGTATCTCACTGAGATTTAAAATCAGTAATTTTAATGTTTTATGGGATTTTATTAATTTTTTATTGATATCCTTTGCTGGAAAGAAATTGTGTTCCCCTGGAGGTGTCATATTTCCCTCTTCATGTTTTCTGTGTTCTTATACTGATGTCTGCACATTTGATGTAATTGTCACTTCTTCTAAGGGGAGATTTTCAAGAGGATTAATTTATGGTGTTGGTAGACAGAGTACTTTGGCTTTGACTCTGGGTATGTTCAGTAGTGTAGTCTCTGTATGATTTCCTCCGTTGTTAATAGTACCCATGGCATTTGTTATTTTTTCAGTGGCTTAGGGAGATGTTATTAGTGAAGACTGTGGTACAGTTTTCTGGGATACCAAGTTGGCCAGTCTTTGGGCCACAGGGGTGGCAGCAATGGGCTAAGCAGGTCTATTCTTGAACCGCAGGGTGGCACACACTAACACCAGTGTAAGAGGGTTCAGGCAGGCTGATTCTTAGGCCTCCAGATGGCTTACTTGAGATGACGCTGGTAGTGGCAGCAGTGGGTTGGGCAAGTGGGTGGGTTCTTGTGTCCCCGCATAGCCACTATGATGTGAGTGATCCTGGTAGTAGTGGCAGGACAACCTCTTGAGTCTCAAGCAGTATGCTCTTGTGTTCGCAGTGGCTGCAATGGGCCAAGCAGGCTAGCCTCAAGGCCTACAGGTAGGTGCCAGCTGTGACAGTAGTAGCAGAGTGGGCAGGCCCGTTCTCAGGCCCCTAGAAGGAGTGCCAGTGATGGTAGGCTGGACTGGGATCTTCCCTAATTCCCAGACTGTGTGCTCTGACATGGAAAAGGTGATGAAGCTAGGTGAGAGGGCTTGTTTTTAGGTTCACTGATGGTGTGTACAGGAACTGAATGTAGATAATGGCAGGGTAACCTACAGGCCACTGACGGAATGCTCAAGTGAGGGAGGTATCAGCCACATTGCTGCCATGTCACTGGCAGGGGCAGTGCCACCATCAGTAATGCCAGCCTAGGATGGTGGGTGGGGATCTGTACACGACTTGTGCCTCAACCCTCATTGGCTTGCACCCAAGTCTCTGCTGTGTACCTCACTGGCATCTCAACCCTTAGTGTGTTAGTTCAGGATTACTTGCACCTAAGCCCTGGGTAGAGCAGCTGACACTTCTCTTGAGCCTGCACCTCTGCACCACTAGCCTCCAGGACGGCGCATCATCTTTCTGGGGTTAGACTTCTAAAATGGCACCTTACTGTAGTGTCCTAGGTCTCCAGGAGTATGTGGGACCCAACGTGAACTTCCTGGGGCAGTGTTTTTGCATAATCTTCTGGAAGCTCCCTGTGTTAGTTTCAAGGTCCATGAGAGTTGTGGGGCTCTTCTCTGGCTAGGATGACAGAAGTCCATGGTGGGAATGTTGACAGCTGAGGGTCTCTCACCCTTTCCCTGTACTGGAAAGTATTTTTGGCTTCTAGTCGTTATGACCAAGTAGGCTGTCTTGCTTTCTTCTTCTTCCTTGCTTTAGATATTACCTATCACTTTCCTGTTGCATTCTAGTGTTTTTTCTTGGATGATATCCAAAGTATGATTATCTACTTGCTATTTTGGTTCTTAGTGGAGGAGGCAAGTATAAAGCCCCTCCTCCTGTTTGTCATAATTAAAGCAAATAATTTAAGACAATATGTTGCTGACAAGAGAGCCATATAATCACAAGAATTTGGAAAATACCACTTTTGAAGCTAATCTTACCAAAAAAATGAGAGTTGAAAGAAAATAAAAAACCCAACAGTTTTGAATGCTTTATTGTGGGTCAGATACTATTTTAAATCCTTTACATTTATCTCACTTTAACTAGATAAAAGTGTTATATTTATCTTACAGAAGGAGGATCTGAGATGTAGAAAGGCTAAGAATATTCTTCAGTTCATACAGGTATTCTTGCCAATGCCAGGCACTGAACTCAGGCATCTTACCCAGGAGCCTGGCAACCCCACTGTGACAAAACCATTACCACAGATAATAAAAATGAGTTATTTTACATGTTCACTGAAAACAGAAGAAGGGGAAAAAACAAAGAAATAAAAGCTTTAAAGATAATTCAAAATAACAGCCTAACAGGAAATGTTCCTAAGGGAGACAATTAAATCGTTATTTTTGAGCCCTTAAAAATAAGACAGCTTCTACTGTAATCTTTAATCATTTAAGTAAGATTAAGACATAATATTATTGTGTCTTGTAAATTTGTCTCCCCCAAGTCCTATGATTCAATATGAAAAAGCCAATTTTCTTAATTAAGAAAATAAATATGTACATACCACATGTCTCATTTCAGCATCCTCAAATCTGGTTTCTGGGCTTGCTTGTACTTACTTGGATATATTTCTTGTAAAGCATGATTTATTGCCAGAGAGTTTATTTTCTGCTATATTATTATTTACTAATATAAAAGGTTGAGATTTTTAAATGAATTTTAACAAATAAGGATTATAAAAATATTAGCTTATTAATGAGAAATATTTTAATGTAAACATTAAAACCATTTTAAAAGGGAGTTTGCACAATGTTGATTTCAAGTTAGCACAAATACTACTATATATAATATATATAATGAAAATAATGAGTTATAGTCACTTACTAAAATTAATAAAACTTTTCTAGCATCTTTTTGTTAGACTCTAATTTTTTACTTTTGAAAAAAGTTAATGCTTTAAAGAAGAAAATTACTTTTGCAAAATTAAGATATAGTTTTCTATGTAGTTAAAGTGATTGGTAAACTTTGTTAACTGCTTATTTAGACATTTTTATTCCTACTCAAAATTATATTGTCATATGTCTTTTTGTCATATTGTTGATGATTATTAAAACTGAAAATCTGCTCGTTTTTTCCAGCTGTAAAATGTTCTGGAAAATACAGTTCCTTTTAATGCCTTAGTGGATCATTATAATAAAAATTTTAAGATTAGATTAATTTGTATTTGTAGCATCATAGGTAAAAGTATTTCTGCATAAACAGCCAAAATACTTAACTTTTACAAATAACTTTTAGCTCCCAGTCTGCAAAAGTAGCTCTTAAAATTATAATTTCTGGACTCAGTGGCTCAGCCTGTAATCCTAGCACTTTGCGAGGCCGAGGTGAGTGGATTGCCTGAGCCCGCAGGTTCGAGACCAGCCTGGGCAACTTGGCGAGACAATAGATTAAAAGTTAGCCGGGAGCAGTAGTGCGCACCTGTAGTTCTGGCTACTTGGAAGGCTGAGGCCGAAGGATCTCTGGAGTCAGTAGATCGACGCTGGAGTGGCTGTGAGTATGCCACGGCACTGCAACCTGGGCGACAGAGTGAGACTTAAAAAAAAAAAGCTCTAATTTCTATCTTTAACTTTACTGATCTTTATAAGAAGCTCATGTGTTCAGACTAAATTCTCTGTGGACATATGCAAGTATTTAAAGGGATTGTTTATAAACTCTGGGAATTCACATCATTAAGAAGGGAAAAGATATGCTTAATAATAAGAAAGAGAGAAGGAGGTTTTTCATTTTTGTTTTATCTATTTATTCTGTTGCTCAGGCTGCAGTGCAGTGGCATGGTCACAGCTCACCACAACCTTGACCTCCTGGGCTCAGGCGATCCTTCTGCCTCAGCCTTCCAAGTAGCTGGGACTACAGGAATGTATCACCATGCTCGGCTAATTATTTTATTTTATTCTTTTGTAGACGCAGGTCTCGCTATGTTGTCCAGGCTGGTGTCAAACTCCTGGGCTCAAGCAATCCTTCTGCCTTGGCCTCCCAAAGTGCTGGGCTTATAGGCATACACTGCACCCAACCTTGTTTGTGTTTTTTACTTTCCTCTTATTGCCTCTGTGGAGATAATTTGTTTTCAATAAAATATATTATTTTTAGAGCTAGAATGAACAGTATTTAAACAAACTAATATAGTCCTGCCATTTTTCCTTATGAGGAAAGTAATTTCCAAAAAAGCTAAGTAGCATGCCCGTGTTCACACCACCAGGATGGCAGAGACAGGTGTCCTGGTCCATAACCCAGGTTTTCTCTGCTCCGCTACATGTCTTGTGATTTCCTCAAAGGGAAGAGAAGGCAAATTTCTAACAAAGATGTAAGAAGTGTCATCAATGCACCCGTGTGTGTGTGTGTGTGTGTGTGTGTGTGTTTAAACAAATTGGGGCCACACCTCAATGCTTTACATACTGCTCCAACCAGAAAAGTGTGGTCTTCTGAATCATCACCAGTTCTACATTGTGAGTTCTCTACTGCTTGGAGATTTTCTATGCAAGTATTGACAATTACTTCACTGTGTGGAAGCAGCTGGCACAAAATTGATCGTGTTCTTATCAGGCTATGAGACTGCACACCTCAGTCACTCAACTTGTCAGACTTGTTTCCTTTCTTGTTGTCAGTGACTGTCATTATTTTTTTCCAGCCTCCCAGTTCTAACCTGGCTGATATAGATCAGATGGTGGCCGAATAGAAGCTGCCCCAGTCCTGGGTTCATGATGTACGCGTAAGTACTCAGCTTTTCATCAGTAAAGGTTATGATGGGGACGGAGGTTTTCAGCTCCTGAGACAGGCAGTGCAAATGTTGCCTGGAAGAGATTGCTTCAAAAATTAAGAGTTTTTCATTTGTATTATTGTATTTTTTGTTAAAGTTTTATTTTATTGGTTTTTCTAAATGTGAGGATTTTTTTTTTAAACAAAAGGGGCCAGTGTGGTTTTTTTATCCTGAATAATAGCCATAGAAATGATATGCAGTAATAAATTAACTATTATTTTAAAACATTTTAAATACCTATGCTTCAAATGATGAAGTGTTTAAGATCATTTATTTAAGTACTTAAGTATATTCAGTAGCTTTCATATAAATTTTTATCATATGTTGCTTATTGAAGTATATTCTGGAAAAATGAAATATCAATTTAAGAGAATTATAATTTCTTAAGAGAATTAAAATTTCATTTGTTTAACCCTAATAGAAAGTATGATAGCACTGGGGTTATTGTATATATCACATGGATGGAAAAATTAAAATACTCATATGTAAAAATTATGGAATTCATAAAATCTAGACTCTATGTTACATTTGTCATAATTGAACAAAATTATGGATCAATTAATGAATTTAAAGTAAAGAAATTTGTATATATTTTTGTATTTGGATAATATTCAGGCTATTGTTTTATAGACTCAGAAATGAATAACTAATATTTGATGAGTGATTGCATTCAAACTCCAGTATAGTCTAATCTTGTGTTTCAAAGAGGATCCTGATCTCCCTATACAAATTTCCCTCATGTTCTGCACCGACTGGTGTTTCAGACTTACTCATGATATTAATTGCGATCATTGTAATTGTTTAGTCATTTGATAATGTGTTCAATTAAATGAAATACTTTAAGCCTATAGGTTCTGGCATTCTTAAATGATGAGTGTTCTTGCCATCCATCATTTACTTTCAAATAATAGCATGAGCATGAGGAAGACTGTCCATTTCGTGCTCAAAGCTTCTCTCCCACAGACCCTTTCATGATAGCATGATATCGCATACTACCTGCACTTCTTATTAAATACAAGAAAACATATTTTTAAATTTACCAGATAATAAACAGAACAAGACAACGTGTGCAGTAGAAAAAAACATTCCTATAAGTATGATATGCTCACCCTTCCATTTAAAAAATGAGCAAAGAATTTCAAGTTCTCTCATGCTCATTTATTTCAGAATTCTGCAGTAGGACTTTTTAAAAAATTAGCCTGGTTCTCCTCTTTTCACCTACTTTTCTATTCTGAAAGTATCATTATAAACATAAGAAGAGCCAGGCTCGGTGGCTCAGCCTATAATCCTGTGCCTTTGGGAGGCTGAGATGAGTGGATTGTCTGAGCCCGCGGGTTCGAGACCCGCCTGGGCAGTGAGACCTCATCTCTACAATAAATCAAAAAATCAGTCGGGCATGGTAGCGCATGCCTGTAATTCCGGCTACTCGGAAGGCTGAGGCGGAAGGATCGCTGGACCCCAACAGGTCAGACTGCGGTGGCCGGGAGCGGCCACTGCACTCCAGTCTGGGCGACCAAGTGAGACTCCAACTCAAAAAAAAAATCAAAATAAAAAAATAATAATAATAATAATAATAAGTTTCTATATTGAAGTCTCAGTTTTGAATCAGAGTTTTTAGTTCTGAAGATTTTAAAAATCTTAATTGGCATATATAATTGCACATATTTATGGGGTACATAGTAATGTTTCAAGACATGTAATAAAAAGTGATCAGAGTAATTAGCATATCTATCATCTCAAACATTTATTTTTATTCTGGGAATTTTAAGTCTCCTTTCTGATTGGGTTTCAAACCAGTATTGTTTTTAACTCACATGTTCTGTCTGAAAATATAGATTGTTCATAAGGAAAAGAAAGTTAAGTAGTGGGTTTGTTGAAGTCATTAATAAAGGTATTTTGTTCAAGGAATCTAGTCTCAAAGAATGAATGAGTCAGATATGCTGTCATTTCTTAGCAAGAGTCTTGTCTTTCTTTTTTTTCTTTTTTTTCTTTTGAGTTGGAGTCCCACTCTGTCACCCAGACTGGAGTGCAGTGGCCGCTCCCGGCCACCGCAGCCTCGACCTGCTGGGCTCCGGCGATCCTTCCGCCTCAGCCTTCCGAGTAGCCGGAATTACAGGCATGCGCTACCACGCCCGGCTGATTTTTTGATTTATTGTAGAGATGAGGTCTCGCTGCCCAGGCGGGTCTCGAACCCGCGGGCTCAGGCAATCCACTCACCTCAGCCTCCCAAAGGCGTGGGATTACAGGCTGAGCCACCGAGCCCGGCTCTTGTCTTTCTTATTATGGTGAAGCAGAGAGAGTACCAGCACGAGGTTTAGATATATTCTAGATCTACTTTGCACTCATTTGTCTGAACAAGTCATTTACCTTTCAACACTTTTATCTATAAAATATGCAGAGAGTCTACAGTAAAAATAAGTGTGGGGGGAAGGTTTATCACCACTCATAGGCTTTTTTTTTTTTTTGAGTTGGAGTCTCACTCTGTCGCCCAGACTGGAGTGCAGTGGCCACTCCCGGCCACCGCAGCCTCGACCTGCTGGGCTCCGGCGATCCTTCCGCCTCAGCCTTCCAAGTAGCCAGAATTACAGGCATGCGCTACCACGCCCGGCTAATTTTTTGATTTATTGTAGAGATGAGGTCTCACTGCCCAGGCGGGTCTCGAACCTGCGGGCTCAGACAATCCACTCACCTCAGCCTCCCAAAGGTGCGGGATTACAGGCTGAGCCACCGAGCCCGGTTCACTCATAGGCTTTGAAATCATTTTTGTAGATAAGCACAAAGCTATTTTTGGTTTATAGTTTATTATTTAGTTTACTTTGGAATTATTCATTTTGGGGTGTTTTGTTGTACTAAAATAGTAATAAACTGATATTAATTTTTTATATTTTTACTATATCTTAAGAAGTAGGTATAAATATTATGTTGTATAACTATTGAATATATGAGTATTGTGTGTACCATGCCATGATGTAGAACATTCCTTACTGTGGATCATGGTCAAAAGGACTTTTTAAAATACTGGATTACACAGCCTTGAGGTGTTTTTGAATACTTAATTCTATTATTTCAAATAGTCAATAGCTAGTTAATATAGAAAACATGAACATTCCTAAAGTAATAAAACAATTTAAATCATTCCAGATTACAGATTATTAATTTTTTTCCCCCAGTTTTGATATCTGGTGCCCTCCTCAAGTGAGTCAGAGTAAGAGATATGGTAACCAACAAATAACAGCTTTTGTATGAGGCATATCAATAAGCCATACTCGGATGGCACAATCTGATAAAAGTTAAAAAATAGTACAAAGGCAGCTCTGTGGGCGGGGGTACATACTCAATCTCATAAAAGCTTTTTTGACTAGGCAATAATTGAGGCTAGTCTTAAGAAACTAAGAATGAGTTGTAGGACAAAGAAGAAGGTATTCTGGAATGAGAGAACATAAGCCTTACAAAGATCATGAGACTTGAGATACGCTCACAAATAGATGTTGGAAATTGTCAGATGAAACTGAAGTGATCATCAGTCTGACTATGAAGAGATTTTTGTGCCAGATTAAGATCTCTGGACTTTATTATGAAAGTTGACTAAAAGTTTAAGCAAGAGAGAAAATGATCAAATTTGCAAGTTAGAACCATTAGGGTAGATTAGCACAATTTGTTGCTGCTATTGTCGTCTGGGTATTCTAGCAGAACTAGATGAAGGGAGTGAAGGGAAGACTACCTATATACATGTTTCTTTTGCCTACGGTGAATGTTGCTCCTCACATTTGGTAAGCCCTCCACAGTCTTTCTTCAAGATATCATCAAAAAAACTGTGAAATGTTCCTCCTACCCTCACATCTTAATTATTCCCGAAGCACAGCCACCCTCTCCAAACTTGTTTAATACATTGTATATATATCTGTTGTCACTTCTCTCTTTGAATGCTTATTTGTTTTTGTTTATGTGTCCCCAATTAAACAGAAAGCTCTCTGTATGCCTACTGCCAAAAACATTGCCTATCCCATTGTAGACTCAACATTTTTATGTTGACTTTTGATTGCATATGTCTAAAGCCAAAGAACAGATTCTGAGAGAAGAGGAAAGGTTAGGACTAAATTAAAGTTTCAAGATTATTCTTCATTACATATCTTCTCAAAGAAGGACTTCGAGATATTTCAGATACAATAATTCAGAAGGTAAATAAACTGAAAAGTGGAGAGAATTTATTTTAAGCACACTTATGTTGTGGTACTGATGGGGATTTATTGTCAAAGAGATAAAAGCAGTAGATAAATGCTTATAGATTAAATTTTAAAGTTTCATTTATTCATTAACTTGACAAATACTTATACTGACTTATTGTGTCCTAGTAGCACATTATACACACCTATGTGTAATGTCTACACATGTTATATATGCACATATGTGTTGTGTGTATATATATCATATATGCGAATGTACACATATCAGCTGTACATAAATATACACATACACACATATATGGATAAGACAAACATAGCCTTTACTTTTACAGTGCTTATAATCTAAAGGGGGAGACATGATAAACAAACAAATGCCTTTGAATTATAAATTTGATACGTATGGGACAAATGTTTTGTACTTTTTTTGAAAAAAAATTTTCTAATTAACTTTCTTTTCTATCTGCAGATAGGTGAAAGCTAAATATCTGAAATGCATTTTTTAAATGTTAAATACTAATATGTATTTTTTCACTGTGCTTAAAGGAACCTTGTGAAAATTTTAAACAGAATCTTTTAACACTATTCAACAAATGTAGGAAGACAGCATGGAAATCAGTATTTTGACCAAGAAGATAACCCTGTGTTACCATAAGCAGTTATTTGCAGTAGTCTTCCAAAAAGGTTATTGTGTGTGTCTTTGGAGTATAAGGTTGGGTGTGTTAGGATAGTGATATTTAGGGACAAGTAGCAAGAAAAATTTCATACTCTTGGATCATATAAACATTGTAATGGTTCATTATGTATTATGAAGTTCTGTGAAATCTTAGCATTTCAGGAACACTCATAATCAAAATCCGAATTCAAAACCCAATTCAAGAATATATAAGAGATGTCTGCATTTGCTGCTATGATTCTGCACACTATATATTCTTTCAGTAGTGTATATTACTAAACTTTGACTTTTAACCAATTTCTTGTAGTTGCCAGTATTTAAAATACATTAATTTGTCTTTAATTTCTGGCAAAGTTTATAACATTTTATTAATAATTATTTGTTACTGCTCACAATTTGAAAACAGGCTACTTTGAGGTTTTCAGCAATTTATATAACATTATCATCAGATGAAGAGAGCAGCCCACGTGTTGAGTATTTTATATAAAATTAAAATGAATTAAAGTATAGCTATAAAAATTATACAGTACTATCTACAAGTGGGAACCATATGAAATTGCCACATTTGTAGGTTAAAAAAATATTAAATATCGGCAATTTTATGTGGTTCAAATTTATCAAGTCTTTTCCTTGTCTTACTTTATTTTTTTCTAGAATATAATATATGGAATGACTAATGCAACATTCAAAATACATGATTTTAAAAACTAAATATCAAGGATTAAAACATTTTGTACTGTCTTTTAAAAATGCTGGTACAGATACTGAATTATCAGTTTTTAAGGACACATTCCAACAGTAAGATAAGAACAAATTGGCAAGAATTAACCTCTGAAAATAGAAAAAAAAAACCCTCAGTGTAAAACAATGTAGGGTGTGTCTAGATACTATAGTAAGCAAAAGGAAAAACTCAATTTAGTCAGTCATTTGATCTACAAGGTGCCAAATAACTGCCTTAACTCTTATATTTCCTCTTCACATGCCCATTGGCAGATTCTTATATTTGCTTTGCAATGTTTCTTTTTGTAATCAGGCAAATAAACTTCAACAGATAGAAGGACCTAAAATGAATGAGTCCTCTAGTGCACTATATCAGTGTCAAATCACAAGAGTATCAATACAAGGTAGAAGAACCTGCAGCTTCATTTTCATGAAGGATTTTAAAAATAGATGAAAAATCAGGTCATTTATAACACTCTCATCTTTAATGCTGAATTCATTATTTCAGTCATATGTATAGACCTGAACAGGTTGTAGAGACCTGTTAAGGATTGGGTTTAACAAATTAGCATAGACACCGCCTCGAAACTACGTCAAAATTGTTATCTTAGCTTTCCTTTCTACTAAATCAGTGGGGCGTTTCCTGTCGCATTATAACCCCAATGCCTGCCTTTCCCTTCCATAATCATCTTACTCTATGGTGGTTACTAGTCCCTCTTTATATTTTCATTTCCAATATCAAACTTTAATCACTCTACATGGTACTGGCCACAGTTTCTGCTAGGCAAAAAAATCAAATTTTTTTTTGTTTGTTTATTGCTTATATATCTTATTTTTAAAAATTTTAACTCATAGGATACTCACAGTCCCAAGGATACTGTGTCTGGGTACTTGAGATATTAACAGGTAAAGTGGTTGAGACAGATACTGTCACCTTTTCACAGAAGGAACAGAATCATTTTCAGTCAAGTTGACTCAAGAAATATATCTTTTTTAGAGAGGAACACAGAGTTAAATTCCTTGCCTTTAATGATTCATTCTTTTTAGAACAATTAATTCTTGCTTAGGCCCACTCTTGTATTCTTTACTACTTGGTTCAATAAGAGCAGCAATCATTTAGTTGATGTTTACTACTTCTTCAAAATTGACAAAACCATTCATTTCTCTTCATTTCAATTCACTTAGCTGGTCAGCTACCATATTTCTCCTACTGACAGCAGCCTTCAAAAGAACACTAAACTTTACTTATAACTTAACTGTGGTGACATGGAACATATATGGCTTATTAGCTGTTCTCTAAAGTTTATTCACAAACTTATGGACTTTGAGGCAAATGTTTAGTAGTGTTGTGAATATCTATATTTGGATTGTGCTGTTTTATTTGTCCTGACTCTCCTAGGGCCCTCCAGTAGTTGAAAATTTGGATGGGTAAGGTAAAATTGTAGTTTATTATGAAGGAACAGAGTAAAGTCAACTGTTACTATGTACTTACCTCACTACCCAACTCAAACTGAGCAAGGTACCATTTCTGATGCTGATTCTTTCGCATCATGCTACATTCTCTCAAAAAAAATTTTTTTCTAAGTGTCTCATGCACTTAGGCAGCACTAATGAGCATACCTCTAATAATAATGAAGTATTCTATGCTAATTGTCTTTCTGGAAGTGATTTAATAAGTGTTTAATAAAATGTACTTTCATTCAACAGGCATGTGTTAGGAGTTGTTCTGGATGCTTGGAAGGGGGTTATCTACTTGAATTATGTGTTATCCATGTATTAGAATAAATGATATAAACATTATTTAGAATAGAGTCTGCCTCTTAGAATGGTGTTTTCTTTTATTCTTATGCTAATGTTGAGGAAACAAATATTTCATTTGTATTGTTTAACTCTTAACTGCAGAGGAGAAATTACATGAAAACTATAATCCAAGTCCCTCAATATACTT
Organism: Carlito syrichta; assembly: GCF_000164805.1. Taxonomy (NCBI): domain Eukaryota; kingdom Metazoa; phylum Chordata; class Mammalia; order Primates; family Tarsiidae; genus Carlito; species Carlito syrichta. The sequence goes on from NW_007238977.1 coordinate 128,897, forward strand.
AATGAGATATGGGTATTATAATGCATACAGCTGTGAAATAAGCCTTTTTTCTTCTCAGAGTTTTATCTGTAGCTATATGTAATACTATAACAGAAATATATTTCTGTTTACCTATTTATGGAAATAAAAGTAGGATCTTGTAGAATATGAAGTTCAATAATAGAACCCCCCCAATTCTTACACAGACAAGATTTAAGTGCTTCCTTGTTTAAACTATACACATAGTTTGTAAGATTTTCTTTTTATGCTCAGAAGTTAAAATTCAGGATTGTATAAGGTCTTTATACTTAAGAACTGTAAACCTAGCATTGTGTATATTTAAATGAAATTTAAAATAGTTAAATTTTTTAAAAAGTTAAAATTCAGTGATTCTTTGTTATTCCACAGTTACATGGTATATCTTTTTAAACTTCTGAGAATAATAATTCTCAGAAAATTATTCAATTTTATTATATCAATCAATATCAATGAATCACTTAATGTATTCTCAGATCCCAAAGTGTGAAAAGAATGGTTATTTTAAAAATTATAAATCTGATGAAAGAACACTGAGTTGATTTTTTTAATTAGTCAATGATAAGGCTACTCAGCATTTGAATGGAAAATTCCCAGAATGAGAAACTCTTAAATTTCTTTGTATGCAGCACTCTAACCTACTCATTACCTCTTTCACATAGGGCCCTTTAGAAATGTGACAGATTCTGGGACATGTTAATTGTGTTTATTTAATATGCAGATTATATTAGTTGTGAGCATTGTTGATCTCTTTTATCTAGGGCAATTATATCTTAATCATAGCTCCTCCCTCTGAACTGGATTGCAAAATAACATAGGAAGCTAAGTGAAGCACATTGGCTGCTCATGAAAAAGCAAATGTATTTTGAAAGTTTATATTTATGTATTTAGTTATTGATTTTTCCAGAAACTGCATAACCATAGCACATTTTGCTTGGTATTTTTTAATCTCTATATAAATTAAAATAAAGCTGACATTTGCTATAAGTTCAAATTTATCTCAATTAATAGCACTTTCTATAACTATTTAATCTTTTAATAAGAGACACAATATTTATCTTCAGTGACAGCATACCAAAACTATTCAACATCAATCAATAATACAAAATATTATACAGAAGAAAGTGTGCTTAATAGTTGATGAATTCTTCTTCAGTCACGATTCTCATCCTGCTTGTGTCTCCTGAGTTTTTCTCCCAAACTCAACCACAAGTAAAATAATTTGATTTCTCAAGAAGTATTTTATGAGCTATTAGATGAGGATGGTTAAAATTATTTTGGTTGAAACAACTGGACTTGAGGGATTTTGTTTTTGCTTTTTTAAGAATCAATTGAGAGTCCATTGGGCTACCTCATAATTTTTTTTCAGTTGATATAAGAGATATTGATCCAGACAGCTGGGTGGGTCATAAGGAAGGATATATCATATAGGCATGCCTCAGAGATATTGCGGAAGAATTCCAGACCACTGCAATAAAGTGAATATCACAATGTGAGTGCCACAAATGTTCTGCTTTCCCAGGGCATATAAAAGTTATGTTTACACTATACTGTAATCTGTAGTGTGCAATACTATTATGTCTAAAACAATGTACATGATTTAATTAAAAATATCTTATTAATAAAAATGCTGATGACCATCACAGCTTTCAGCGAGTTGTATTCTTTTTGCTGGTGGAGGATCTTTCCTCAGTGTTGATGTGTGCTGACTGATCATGGTGGTAGTTGCTGAAGGTTGGAGTGGCTGTGGTGATTCCCTAAAATCAGATAATTATGTTTGCCTCATCAATTGACTCTTCCTTTCACAAAAGATTTCTTTGTAGCACTTGATGCTGTTTTATAACATTTTGCCCACAGTAGAACTTTTGTCAAGTTGGACTCTGTTCTCTAAAATCTTGCCTCTGCTTTTTCAACTAAGTATTTGTAATATCCTAAATTCTTTGTTGTTACTTCAACAATGTTCATACTATCTTCGTCGGGAACAGTTCCCATCTAAAGAAACCACTTTCTTGGTTCATTTGTAAGAAGCAACTTTTCATTCTTTCGAATTTTGTCGTGAGATCGCAACAATTTATTCACATCTTCAGGCTTTGCTTCTAATTCTAATTCTGATTCTAATTTCTTGCTATATCTACCTCATCTGCAGTTACTTCTTCCGCTTAAGTCTGAACCAGTTAAAGTCATTCCAGTTAGTGTTGATATTTTGATCTTTCCTCCGTGAATTTGGGGTGTTCTTAATAGAATCTAGTACCATACTACTATAAGAAAGGGATTAGCAGTAGCAGGATACTGTCGGGCTGGGGGATGGGGCACATAACATCAGTAAGCATACCTGATCTCAAACCAGGCAAAGTGGGGACCAAAAGGAGACCCAAACTTTACCTGTACAATGTCCACTTGTATACTTAATCCTGAATTGTACCCCACATCTTTAAAATAAAATATATATAACAAAAAATAGAATTTTGAATAGTGAATTCTTTCTAAGAGGCTTTTAATTTCCCTTGCTCAGATCCATCAGAGTAATCACTGTCTATGAGAGTAGCTATAACATTATGAAATATATTTCTTAAATAATAAGACTGAAAGTCAAAACGACTCCTTGATCCATGGGCTACAGAATAGATATTGTGTTAGCAGGCACAAAACAACACTGATCCTTATACATCTTTGTCAGAGCCCTTAGGTGACAAGGTGCATTGTCAATGAGCAGTAATATTTTGAAAGGAATCTTTTTTTCGGAGAAATAAGTCCCAACAGTGGGCTTAAATGTTCAGTAAACTATGCTGTAAACAAATGTGCTAAGATCCAGGCTTTCTTGTCCATCTACAGCACAGGCAGAATAGACTTTGCATAATTTTTAAGAGCCCTAAAATCTCTGGAATGGTAAAAGATCATTGGCTTCCACTTCAAGTCATCAGCTGCATTAGCTTCTAACAAGAGTCAGTCTGTCTTTTGAAGCTTCAAAATTAAGCACTGACTTCTCTCTAGCTATGAAATCCTAGATGGCATCTTTTATCAACATAAGGCTGTTTGGTTTCCACTGAGAATCGATTATTTTTTGTAGCCACTTTCATCAGTGATTGTAGTTAGATCTGCCAGATAAATTCTGCATCAGCACCTACTGCTTCACCTCACACTTTTATGTTATGGAGATGGTTTCCTTCCTCAAACCTTATAAAATGACTTCTGCTAGCTTCAGAATTTTCTTCTGCAGCTTCCCTCCTCACCTTTCTCAGCCTCCACAGACTCGAAGAGTTAGGGCTTTGCTCTAAATTAGGCTTTGATAATACAGAAAGAAAGGGATGGGCAATAGCCAGGGGAGGGGGCACATAACATCAGTAAGGGTACCTGATCTCAAGCCAGGTGAAGTTGGGACCAAAGGGAGGCCCAAACGTTACCTGTAAGATGACCACTTGTATACCTAAGTCTGAATTCTATCCCACTTCTTTAAAATAAAAAAAAATTAAAAATAAATAAATAAGGCTTTGGCTTAAGGGCATGTTGTGTGTGGCTGGTTTGATCTTCTATCTAGACCACTAAAACTTTCTCCATGTCAGCAATAACACTGTTTCACTTTCTTACCATTTGTTTATTCACTGGAATAGCACTTTAAATCTCCTTGTTTTGTTTTAATACACAACTTGGCTGTTTGGTGTGAGAGAGCTAGCTTTCAGCTTTTAACATGTTTTCTTCATTAAGGTTAATCACTTCCAGCTTTTTCATTTAAAGTGAGATTAAGGGTAGTCAATATCTGTCTGGGGATGGGGGGACACCCCTTATCAACAAGGATGCCTGAACGATGCATATTTGTATACCTAAACCTTAACTGTACCCCACAATTTTAAAATAAAAAATATGTTTAAAAGAAAGTGAGACGTGTGCAGCTCTTCTATTCACTTAAACACTTAGAGGCCATCATAGGGTTATTCACTGACCTAATTTTAATATTGTTGTGTCTCAGGGACTAGGGAGGCCCAAGGAAAGGAAGAAAAGCCGGGCTCGGTGGCTCAGCCTGTAATCCCACGCCTTTGGGAGGCTGAGGTGA
>NW_007238977.1:132979-134159 GCF_000164805.1 Carlito syrichta
AGCAGCCACTGCACTCCAGTCTGGGCGACAGTGAGACTCCAACTCAAAAAAAAAAAAAACAAGAAAGGAAGGAAGAGAAATGGGAGAACGGCTGGTTGATAGAGTAATCAGATCACACTCATTTGTCAATTAAGTTTGCCATCTTATGTGGGTATAGTTCATGGTGCCCCCAAAACAATTACAATAGTAACATCAAAGATCGCTGATCACAAATCATCATAAAATCTGTAATAATGAAAATGCTGGCAATATTGCAAGAATCATCAGAATGTGACAAAGAGACATGAAGTGAGACTTTAGAAAAATGGCAACGATGGACTTGCTCAATGTTGGGATGCCACAACACTACAATTGTATAAAAAAAAAATGGGTTTGTGAAGTGCAATAAAGTGAAACACATTTAAAACAAGGGTATACCTATATACACTTTCTTGTATTTTAGCTTTTTTTTTTTCAATTTTCCTTATGCCAATATTTGAAAATAAAATTCCTGGGGACATATCTGAGGAAAAAAGTAAATTCCCTGTCTGTTACCTGATCTGAAGTTTGAAGGTTAATGTGAAAGTTTTTTTGTTATTCATTTTATGTTAGTTGTCATGTGTTATCATTTGTCCACAATCTCAGGGAACAAATTAAACCTAAGACCAGAGATTCTTTACTTGGTTCTAGGAAGTTACCATGGCTGTTCTTAGTTGTTGTGTGTCAAATACTGATTTGTGTCTTTGTCTGTGGGAAATGCTGGCAAGTTGTGACCCTGAGGTTCACTGTGATTCATATTAATAGTTAAAAATTTCCAAGTCAATAAATTTTCTGAGTAACAACTATGCAAATGCCTTATAAAAACATAAAAGCAGCAGAGGACAAACTTCTGCCCTTAGAGCTTACGGTGTTGTTGGAGAAGTAAACTTGGTACATATAAGCAAAAAAATGAATTAACATGCAGTCCATAGTAATAGACTATAAAATATAGGTTGAGAGAACAGAAGAATGCTAATAAAATGCTAGGATGTTCATACTAATCATCACCGGCAGTATTTCTATATTTTGTATACTCTTTGTACAATCTTTCTGTTATCACTGAGTTTTTCTAATATTCTTATACTTACTAAATTTTAAAAATATTCAAGCCAGGCTCGGTGGCTCAGCCTGTAATCCCGTGCCTTTGGGAGGCTGAGGTGAG
>NW_007238977.1:134224-184809 GCF_000164805.1 Carlito syrichta
GGCGTGGTAGCACATGCCTGTAATTCCGGCTACTTGGAAGGCTGAGGCGGAAGGATCACCAGAACTCAGCAGGTCGAGGCTGCGGTAGTTGAGCCACTGCACTCCAGTCTGGGTGACAGAGTGACTCCAGCTCAAAAAAAAAAATAATAATTAAAAAATAAAAATATTCAGAGAAGCGTGATCCAACTCTGTTACTGACATTTTTATTTCTTTTAACATTTTTATTTTAAAGATGTGGGATACAATTCAGGGTTAGGTATACACATGCTCATTATGCGAGTATCCTTATAGATGAGGTGTGCCCCCCCAAACAGAGTTTCCCACTACTGTCAATCTCACCCCCCCCCGGCAGTTTTCCACTACTGCCAATCCCTTTCCTATAGTATTATGATAATTGCTCAAGGTCCACTTACGAGTGAGAACATGTGGTACCCAGTTCTTGGTTCCTGTGATAGATCACTCAGTATCATAGAATCTAAGTTCATCCAAGTTGCTGTGAAGTTCATAATTTTGTCCTTCTTTATGACTGTGTAATATTTCATCATGTGTATGTACCACATGCATTCTTATTTTTTAATGAACTCTATATGTTGTAACACTGACCAGATTTATAAAGCTGATTTTTCACACCCATACCTCAATTTTTTGGGGGGGGGAGAGGGGGGATTTATTTTGAAATCTCTTTGCAGTGACTTTAGATCATCCTCTTTTCCACTCATTATGTTTTATCCACACCTGTCTTATTTTAGTTCATGAATTTGCTAGGATTCTACTTACCTGACTCATTCTACTTCATTGGCAAGTCTAATATCTAGAATCTTTTTCATGATGTTTTCTCCTAAGAGACATATTGCTTCAGGTTTATATATAAGTCTTCAAAGCTTTGGCTAGGCATGGTGGCTAACACCTGTAATCCTAGCACTTTGGGAGGCTGAGGCAAGAGGATTACCTGAGTCCAGGAGTTTGACACCAGCCTGGACAACTTTGTGAGATGTTGTCTCTGCAATACCATCAGTCAAAAAATTAGCTGAGAATGGTGGCACATGCTTGGAAGGTTGAGGCAGAAGGATCACCTCAGCCCAGCAGGTTGAGGTTGCAGTAGCCATGATAACACCACTGCTTTCCAGCCTGGGTGACAGAGTGAGATTCTGTCTTAAAAAAAAAAGTCTTCATCCCATTTTGAATTGAGCTTTGTGAATAGTATGTGATAGAATACAATTTCATTCTTTTGCACGTAGATGTTCAGTTTTCCCATGACCCTTTATTGAAGAGACTATCCTTTTTCTATTGTGTATTTTTGGCACCCTTGTCAAAGATTAGTTGGCATAGATGTATGGGTTTATTTCTGGGTTGTCTATTCTCTTCCATTCATCTATTTGTTTGTTTTTATGCCAGTACCAAGTATTTTGATTATTATAGTTTTGTAATATACTATGAAATCAGGGAGTGTGACACCTCTGACTTTGTTCTTCATGTTCAAAATTACTTGACTATTTGGAATCTCTTGTGATATCAAATGTATTTTAGAATATTTTTTCCTATTTCTGTGTAAAATGAAAATGGGATCTTGACAGGGATTGCATTGAATCTGTAAATCACTTTGGATAGTATACACATTTTAACAATATTCATTATTATAGTTCATGAGCATGAGATAATATTCTGTTTACTTGTACATTTTATTTATTTTTATTTATATTTTTTTGAGTTGGAGTCTCACTGTTGCCCAGGCTGGAGTGCAATAGCATGCTGACGGCCACCCCAGCATCAAATTGCTGGGCTCAGGTGATCCTTTCTCCTCAGCCTTCCAAGTAGCCGGAACTACAGGCGTGTACTACCACATCTGGCTAATTTTTTGATTTATTGTAGAGATGAGGTCTCGCCGCGTTGCCCAGGCTGTTCTCGAACCTGTGGGCTCAGGCAGTCCTCTCACTTTGGCTTCTCAAAGTGCTGGGATTACAGGCTTGAGTCATTGTGCTTGGTCTTCTTGTTTATTTTATTTTTTAATTTTTTTTTTGAGTTGGAGTCTCACTCAGTTGCCCAGACTGGAGTGCAGTGGCCGCTCCCGGCCACTGCAGCCTCGACCTGCTGGGCTCCGGCGATCCTTCCGCTTCAGCCTTCCGAGTAGCTGGAATTACAGGCATGCGCTACCACGCCCAGCTGATTTTTTGATTTATTGTAGAGATGAGGTCTCGCTGCCCAGGCCGGTCTCGAACCCGCGGACTCAGGCAATCCACTCACCTCAGTCTCCCAAAGGCGTGGGATTACAGGCTGAGCCACTGAGCCCGGCTTAACTGTTTATTTTTAATTTCATCAATGTTTTGTAGTTTTAAGTCTCTCAGCAACTTAGTGAAGCTTATTTCTAGTTATGTTGTTCTTGTTGATGCTATCACAAATAGAGTTGTTTCTTAATTTCCTTTTTGAATAAATCATTGTTAGTATATGAAAGACAGCTAATTTTTGTATGTTGGTTTTGTATCCTGCAACTTTACTGAATTTCTTTACCAATTCTGGTGTGTGTGTGTGTGTGTGTGTGTGTGTGTGTGTGTGTGTGTGTGCGCGTGTGCAGTTTTTAGGGTTTTCTACATATAAGATTATGTTATCTACAAACAGAGACATTTTTACTTCTTCCTTTCTAAATTGGATGCCTTTTTTTTTAATCCCTGACTAATTTCTTTATTAGAATTTACCACACTATGTTGAGTAGAAGAGGAGGGAAAGTTTTCAACTTTTTATCATGAATATGTTAGCATAGGGCTTTTCATAAATGGCCATTATTGTGTTAAGTCCTTTTTATATCTAATTTGCTGAGATCTTTTATCATGAAGAGATGTTGAATTTTGTCAGATGCTTTTTCTGAATATATCAAGATGATCATGTGATTTTTATCCTACATTCTGTTAGCATGTATCATGTATCACAATGATTGATTGGCATATGTGGAACCATTCTTGTATCCCAGGGATAAGTCCTACTTGGTCATGGTATATAATCCTTTTAATGTGCTGTTAAATTCAGTTTCAAGCACAACAACTTGGAATGAGTTTCATTAATGTATTATTTAATCTATTTTCAAAAGTCCTAATTTCTATTTGGACTAATTTTAGATTAAAAATTATCTCTCTTATTAACATCATTCTGGGATTTGTTAAACAAGCTTTTGATAATGACACTACTCAGTCTTAATCTTTCCAGATTAGAGTCTAATATTTCTACTCTATGCTCATATCCCAACTCTGGGACACACCTGATAACTAATTTCCTTTATTTGGGCTTTTTTTGTGTCTGTTAGCACAGACCCTGGGTGCAAACACCAGCATTGCACACAATATTCCAAAGGATTGGTTTGCCTTTTTATATTCATGGGACTTTTCTTCCTAATTTCCCTTTACAGTAAATTTCCTTTTTTAGTTGTACAGTTCTGTGAATTTTGATAAAGGCACAAAACTATGCAAATGCCACCACAATCAAGATATAAAATATATCCATTACCCTTTAGTGGTATCCTGTGCTCATTAATAATAAACCCCCTATTCCATCCTCAGTCACAATGACCACTGGTCTGATTTTTGTCCCTATAACTTTACCTTTTCCAAAATATCATATAAATGGAATCATAGTGTACTTAGCCTTTTGTGTCTCGTTTCTTTTACTTAGCATAAAACTATGGCGATTAACCACATTTTTGCATGTATTAATAATGTGTTATTTTTTACTGCTGAAGTATAGTCCATTGCATAGCAATATCACAATTTATTTACCTATTCAACTGTTGATAAATATTTGGGTTGTTTGAGTTTCCTGTAACTTTTGAGTAAAGTTTTTATAAACATTCATATGCTAGTCTTTGTGTGGCAATAAGTTTTCTTTTCTCTTGAGTAAATATTTAAGACTGGGAATTCTAGATTACATTATAAGTGTATTTAACTTTCTTACAAACTGCCTAGCCATTTCTATAGTGGAGATACCCTTTTGAATTCCCAACACTGTACAAATGTTTCAGTTATTTTTTATTTTAAAAAAAGCTTTAACCATTCTAACAGTTGTGTATTTTCTAAGAAATCTTTTCCTGCTCCAAGGTCACAAATATTTTCTTCTGTGTTTTTTTGGTGTTTCATACTTTTTGAGCTTTTTTGATAAATTAATGAACAATCTAAAATTATATGAAAAAGCAAATGAAATGGAATAAGCAAAGTATTGAAAAAGAATAATAAAACCAAATGACTTATTTGATTAATAGTTGTTTGCTGTTCAGAATCTATAGTTTAATTTGGGGAGAATTATCAAATTAACAATATTGAGTCTTCTAATCAATGAACAGGATATATCTTCATTTTAAATGTTTTCTTTGATTTTTCTCATCAGTGTATTAAACTTTTGTTCATACAAACTTTTATAAATTTTGTTAGATTCATAGGTAATTATTTCACGGTTTTTAATGCTATTGTGTGGTACTACTTTTATAATTTCAATATCCATTTGTTTAATGCTAGTGTATGGAAATGGTTTGGTTTTTATATATAGTCTTCTATCCTATGACATTTTTTGGACTTAAATTTTAGCCTCTTTATGGTAAATTCCCAGAGATTTTCTATATAGTATGTTAGTAAAGGCAGTTTATTTTTTGCAATTCTGTTTGCTCTTAAGCTCTTTTTTCTTGCTTTATTGCACTCTGATATGAATAGAACTGATAAGACTAGATATTCTTGCTTTGTTCCCAGTTTATTTATTTATTTATTTATTTGTCAGAGTCTCGTTCTGTCACTCAGGCTAGAGTGCAGTGGCATGCTCACAGCCACTGCAGCCTCGACCTGCTGGGCTCAGGTGATCCTTCTGCCTCAGCCTTCCAAGTAGCTGGAAGTACAGTTATGCCGTTCCCAGTTTTAATAGAAAGCGTGGATCTCTCACTATTGTGTATTTTAGATGCAGGATTTTCTTAGAAGATCTTTATCAAGTTGAGAAAGTTCTGTTCTATCCCTAGTTTGCTGAAAGATTTAATCTCTCTCTCTCTCTCTCTGTATATATATATATATATATATATATATACACATATATATATATATACATATATACACACATACATATATATATTTACCATGAATTAATGTTGAATTTTGTCAGTGTTTTCTTCTGAATTTATTGAGATGATCATGTGGGCTGTTTTATTTGTAAGTTTGTTTTTTGTCTGTAAATATGGTGAGTTATACCAACTGATTTTCAATTATTGAACTAACTTGCATTCCCAAGATAAACCCCACTTGTCCTTATGTGTTGTCTGTTAGGATATTGTTGAACTTCACTGGCTAATTATTTTTTCTTTTAGTCATGGGGTACATGTGAGGGTTTGCTATATAAGTATATTGTGAGAAGACGAGGTTTGGACTTCTAAAGAACACTCTCCCCACCCAGTAGTGGACATGGTACCTAATGGGCGGTTGTGTACCCCCTATCTCTCCTCTCCCTCCCGCTCTTAGCAGTGGCCAACATCTGTCATTCCCTTCCTTGTGTCCATGTGCCCAATGTTTAGTGCTCACTTCTGAGAACATGTGGTATTCAGTTTTTTTGTGTCTGTGATAGTTCACTTAGAATGATGGTTTCCAACTGCATTCATGTTGCTGCAAAGGACATGATTTTGTTCTTCTTTATGGTTGTGTAGTATCTCATCTTGTATATGTACCATATTTTTGGAATCCAGTCCACTTTTGATGGCATCTGGGTTAGTTTCTTGTTTTTGCTCTCGTGAACAGTGCTGCAATGAACATACACTTGCAGGTGTCTTTTTGGTAGAGTGATTTATATTTCTCTGGGTATGTTACCAGGAATGAGATTGTTGGGTCAAATGGTATCTCAATTTTTAGTTTTTTGAGAAGTAGCCACACCGCTTTCCACAAAGATTGAACTAGCTTACTTTCCCTCCAACAGTGCAGAAGTGTTTCCTTTTCTCTGCAACCTCACCATAACCTGTTTTTTTTACTTGTTAATGTTAGGTAATATCTCATTGTAGTTTTGATTTGCATTTCTCTGATAATCAGGAAAGCTGAGCATTTTTTCACATGCTTGTTGGCTGCTTGTAAATCTTCCTTTGAGAAGTGGCTGTTCATGTCTTTTGCCCACTTTTTAATGGGGTTATTTGTTTATTTCCTGTCGATTCATTTGAATTCTTTATAGGCCTTTGTCAGATGCATAGCTTGCAAATATTTTTCCCATTTTGTGAATTATCTCTGTACTCCCTTGATGGTTTCTTTTGCTGTACAAAATCTTTTTAGCTTGACAAGGTCCCAACTATCAATTTTAGATTTTGCTGCATTTGCTTTTGAGGACTAAGCCATGAATTCATTGCCTAGGCTGATGTCCAGAAGGTTATTCCCTATGTTTTTCTCTAGCATTCTTATGGTTTGAGGTTTCTCATTTAAGTCATTGATTCATTTTGAGTAAATTTTTGTATATGATGATAGGTAGGGATCCAGTTTCATTCTTTTGCATTTGGGTTAGCCAGTTTTCCCAGCATCTTTTGCTAAATCTGGTTTCCTTTCCCCAGTGTTCTTTGTCGGCTTCGTTGAAGATGAGTTCGTTGAAGGTCTGTGGTCATATTTCTAGATTATCTGTATTTTATTTTATTGTGGCTGTTATGAATGAGATTGTGTTTTTAATTTGGTTTTTAGCCTGCTTACTGGTGATATATAGAAATGCAACTGATTTTTGCACATTTTTTTTTGTATCACAAGATTTTACCAAAGTTGTTTACCAGTACAAGTAGTTTTTGACAGATTTTCTAGATATAGAGTCATATCATCTGCAAAGAAGGATAACATCGTTTTCTTTTCCTATATGGATGTGGCTAATTTCTTTCTTTTGCTTGATTGCTCTGGCTAGGACTTCTAGTACTGTGCCAAATTGGAGAGGTGAAAGTAGACAATCTTGTTCTAGATTTTAGGGGGAATGCTTCCAGCTTCTGCCCATTAAGTATGATATTGGTTGCAGGTTTTTCATAAATGGCTGTTATTATTTTCAGGAATGTTCCTTCCATGCCTAGGTGTTTTAGGATTTTTATCAAGAAGGGATGTTGAAATTATTTTTCTTTTTTGAGTTGGAGTCTCACTCCATTACCCAGGCTGGAGTGCAGTGGCATGATCATGGCCATCCCAGATTTGACCTGCTGGGCTCAGGCGATCCTTCCACCTCAGCCTTCCTAATAGTCAGAACTACATGTGTGCACTACCACACCTGGCTATTTTTAAAAAAATTTATTGTAGAGATGAGGTTTCGCCAAATTGCCCAGGCTGTTCTTGAACCTGTGAACTCAGACCATCCTCTCACCTCAGCCTCCCAAAGTCCTGGGATGACAGACTTGAGTCACCGTGCCCAGCTGGGATATTAGATTTTATTGAATGCTTTTTCTGCATCTAGTGAGATAATCATGTGGTTCTTGGATTTACACTTGTATATTTAATGGGTTACATTTGTTAATTTGTGTATGTTGAGCCAGCCTTGCATTATGGGAATGAAGCCCACCTGGTCATGATGGATGATTCTTGTAATGTGCTGTTGCACGCAATTTGCTAGGATCTTATTGAGAATTTTTGCACTTCTGTTCCTTAGAGAACTTGGTCTGAAATTTTCTTTCATTGTTGTTCCCTTACCATTTTGGGGATGTAAGGATGCTATTGGCTTCATAGAATGATCTTGAAAGAATTCCTTCCTTTCAGATTGCTTGGAATGCTTTTAATATGATTGGTTTCAGTTCCTTGTACATTTTGTAGTATTTAGCTGAGAAACCATCTGGCACAGGGATTTTTTTGGCAAGGAAGTTTCTTATTGAATCAACTTCTTGGATTGTTATTGTTCTATTTAGGGTTTCAATTTCTTCCTATTTCAATCTTGGGAGATTGTGGGTTGGCAGGAATTTCTTCTTTTCCTCTATATATTCTGGCTTACTCATACAGATCTTTGTAGTGATCTCTGATAATCTTTTGTTTTTCTTCAGGGTCAGTTGTCACATTACCTTTTTCTTTTCTATGTTTATTTGAATTCTCTCTCTTTCTCTCTTGTTAATTTGGCCACAGTCTGTCAATCTTATTTATTCTTTCAAAGAAAAAGCCTTGCATATGACTTTTTTGGTCCTTGTTTCACTTAGCTGTGATTTTATTTTGATAATTTCCATTGCTCTGCTGGTTTGGGGATTGGATTGCTCTTGTCTTTCCAGCTTCCTTGCATGCAACATTGGACTGTTTACTTAGGTTCTTTCTATTTTCTTGGTGTGTGAATGCAGTGGTACAAACTTCCCTCTCAACATCACTTTTATAGTATCCCAAAGGTTTGGATATATTGTGTCTTTGTTTTAGTTTGTTCCTAAGAATCTTTTTATTCATTCAGAAGCATGTTGTTTAATTTCCACTTATTTGTGTGCTTGTAGGAGTTCCTATTGGTGATGATATTTATTTTTATTCCTCTGTGCTCTGAGAAGATGCTTATGATTTTGACCTTTTGAAATTTGTTCGTGTTTGATTTATGTCTAAGTATGTGGTCAATCTTGGAGTATGTCCCATGTGTTGATGAGAATAATACATATTCTGTGGTTTTTGGGTGAAATGTCATGTACATGTTTATTAGGTATAATTGATTGCATGTCTAATTAAGGTTCTGGATTTCTTTGTTAAGTTTTTGCCCTGATGATCTGTTTAAGCCTGAAGAGTGGTATTAAAGTCTCTGACTATAATTGTATGACTATTTCCTCTCTTCTTTTAATTACCAATTGTTTCATAAATCTAGATGTTCCTATGTTGGGTAAGTATACATTCAAAACGTTTATTTCTTGCTGGTGAATTGAGCCTTTTTTCATTATGTAGCACCCTTCATTATCCTTTTTAACTTTTATTTATTTAAAGTCTATTTTGTCTGATATAAGAATAGATACTCCTGCTCTTTATTATTTTCCGTTTTTCCTGAAATATTGTTTTCCAGCACTTTACCTTGAACCAGTGGGTGTCATTTGCAGTGAGATGGGTTTCCTGAAGACAGCAAGATGGATCATGCTTTTTTATTCAATTTGCCACTTTTTGTCCTTTGAGTCAGTCCCTTCACATTTAACTTAATTATTGATATTTGGGGGTTTGTTCCTATCAGATTGCTATTAAGAAGCTACTTTGCATTCTAGGCATTGTGTTTGATTTGTGTAGTTGTAAACTCTATACCTACCTATGCTTTTGTGATGGATATAACTGTTCTTTTGCTTCTGTGCCAAGAACTTTTTTAATCTCCTAAGGGGGTCTGGAGGTGGCATATTCTCTTAGGGAATAACTGGGAAGGATTTTAATTCTCCTTCATTAATGAACCTTAGCTTGGTGAAATAGGAAATTCTTGACTGGAATTGCTTTTCTTTAAGAGTGGATCCTAGTTCCTTTAGGCTTCTAAGGTTTCTGCTGAGAGGACTGCTGATGAATCTTCCTTGGTAGGTGGTCTATATTTTCTCTCTATCTGCCTTTAGGACTTTTTTTTTCCATCATGCTTACCTTGGCAAGTCAGATTATTGTGTGCCTTGGGAATGGTCTCATGTAATACCTCACAGGAATTCTCTGAATCTCTTGAATCTTCATGGCTGCCTTTCTAGTGAGATAGAGAAAATTATCTTGGGTGACATCATGGAGGATTTGTTCCAGGTTGTTCTCAGTTTCTCCTTCTCTCTCAAGGATGCAAATCAACCATAGATTTGGTCTCGTTACATAATTCCAGACTTCTGGTACACTTTGCTCTTTCTTTCTTTTTGTTTTTGTCAGACTGGTATAGTTCAATAATCCAGTCCTTAAACTCTGCGATTCTTTCTCTGCCTGGTGAATTTACCTGTTAAGACTTGCTGTTGTGTTTTGAAATTCCAAGAAAGAATTATTCATTTCCAGAGGTTCAGTTTGGTTCTTTCTTAGAATTACCAGGTCAGCTTTTATTTCCTGCACTGTTTTTGTGACTTGGGTGATTTGAGTATTTTCTTTCTTATGGATCTCATTGAGTGTCTTTGCTATCCATAGTCTGAATTATATGTCTGTGATCAGGGACAAGTCATTCTGGATGGGTTCCATTTTTTGGAATCTAGAAAGCACTTTTGTGGGTGTCTACTAATTAAGGCTTTGGGAGTCACCAGTGTTTTTTCATTGGTTCTTCCTCATCTGTGAGGGCAGATTCTTCCTTTTTAAATTTTTAAAAAATTACACTTGCTACTATTGGGGTGGGAGTTTGTGCTGTTTTTTTTGTTTGTTTGTTTTTGTTTTTACCTGACCTCTCTCCTCTGGTCCAACTGTGGGAGGGGCAGAGGTGGCAGGAAGGATGGTGAACTGGGGAAAACTTTCCATGTGGCATTGCGTCACTGGTGTAGTCTGGTTGGGGCAGAGCAAGTTCTGCCCCCAGTTCAGAGACTTCCCGCTCCCTCAGCCCTGGCTGTCAGATGCACCAGCAACCCCTGCCCTAGCCCACACTTCTGGTCAGCAGGATTGGCAGGCAGCCAGAAGGGGCACCACAGCTCTCTGGTACAGGTGCACTTGCGGGCAGAGAATGGTCCTGTCCCATCTAGGCGGGACTTCCCCTTTCACCTAGGGGTGAAAGCGAAGTAGGTGTCTTATTAGTGAAGAGTTGATATTTCTTCCTCGGCTTTCAGGTGGGCAGGGCTGCTGCCGCAGCATGCTGCCAGCCTCTTATTTCCTGCCCTGTTTTGTGGGAGGGGCTATTGCAGTGATGGCAGTCCTGAGGGCAAACCACATCTGCTGCCCTGGTCTGGGGCCACCATAGATGTCGATGCTGGAGAAACATCCCCGAAGTAGATGTGTTGCTTCTGTTTGGTGCAGAAGTAGGAAGAGGGGTGAACACCCACATGGTGCAGACCATCCTGCAGGGCGTTTGTTGTAGAACCTCTCCATGGGGTGGGGAGCAGTGGCTGATGGTGCTGAGGCTCATCAGAAAGTGGAGGTTCCCCAGGCTCCATGTGGATCCTGCTGATGCCTCTGTCCCAATTCTGGGTAGCTCTCTTCATCTGCCTGTTTCAAGAGGGATGCAGTGGGAAGGCCTGGACTGTTTTATCCTCAGCTGGGACTGCAGAGGTTTGTGTGAGAGTAGTGTAAAAATAAATGCTGTCACTTTCACTCACCCCTCTCCTCTCCAAGAGTGTGCTCCTGATCTTTGATGGGCCACCTTTAGGGGTGACCAGGGCTTGGAGCTGCCCATTCTCTGCATCCCCACATGACTGTCCAATAAACTCATCTTGGGTTTTCAGGCCAACCTCAAAGCCCTAGACCCACTCCTCCATTTAGGTTATTATTTTTTAAATTTTTTTCTTTTAGTCAGGGGCCCATTCTGTTGCTCAGTCTGGAGTGTAGTGGTACAATCTCAGCTCACCACAGCCTCAACCTTCCTGGGCTCAAGTATTCCTCCTGCTTTAGCCTCTTAAGTAGCTGGGACTACAGGTGTGTGCCACCAAACCAGGATAATATATATATTTTTTTTAACTTTTTATATAGAGGAGGTTTCACTATGTTGCCCAGACTGATCTCAAACTCTTGGGCTCAAACAATCCTCCTGTCTTGGGCTCCCAAAGTGCTGGGATTACAGGTTTGAGTCACTGATTCCGGCCTTCCATTTAGGTTTCTTTGCTGAAAGTGGCAATCCTGCAATGTCTGCAGTCAACCACCTTGGCCCTCCCTCTAGCTAATAATTTATTAAAAGACTTTTACTTTTGTTTAGAGGGACTTTTGTTTGATTAAAAAAAAATAATGCCTTTGTCTGGTTTTGTTAACAGAATAACGCTGAATTCATACAAAAAATTCTGGAAGTATGTCTTCCTTTTCTGTTTTCCAGCAGTGTTTGTTTAAATTGTTGTTATTTTTAAGCATGTATCTTCTTGATTAAGCTTTATCTAGTTTGTATATTTCAATAAATTTACACATATTATCTGTGTTATTATCCTTTCAAATTTTATTATCTTTTCCATGTTTAAAATATTTGTAGAGATATTTTCTGCTTCGTTCCTAGTGTTGAAAATTTGTTACTTTTTTTCTTGAAAACTATATATAGAAACATCAATTTCATACACCTTTATAAAGAACTAACTTGTTTTCCTGAATGCTCTGGTATTTTTCTGTTTTCATTTTCATTAATTTCTCCTCCTTTTCATTTCCTTTCTTCACTTTTTGTTTGTTTGTTTGCTTGGCTCTTCTTTTTCTAGTGCCTTATGGTATATGCTAGATTATTGCTTTCTTTTTTTAGTTTTTACTTTTCAAGATGTAAGGTACAATTCAGGGTAAGGTGTACAAATGTTCATTGTGCAGATACCCTCGTTGATGAGGTGTGCCCTCCCTCCCCTGACAGATTCCCACTACTGCCAATCCCTCCTCCCTGTATCCCCACACCCCAGCAGTTTCCCACTACTGCCAATCCTTTTCTTATAGTATTACGATAATTGTTCAAGGTCCGCTTATGAGATTATTGTTTTCTTATTCTAATATAAGAATTTAAAGCTCTACATTTCCCCCCAGGCATTGCTTTATGTATATTCTGCAAATTTTTATGTATCTTCATTCAATTCAAAATATTTTTAAGTTCCTAGTGACTTATGTGTAATCCAAAAGTCATTTAGAAGGCTGTTTTGAATTTTTTAAGATTTGGGGGATTTTCCAGATACCTTTCTGTTATTAACTGGTAGTATAATTCTTCTGTGGTTAGAGAACTTATTTTGTAAGATTTGTTTTTAATGGGAGTGTGTGGACCAAATTGAGTCCTTTCTTGATGAATGTTGCTCATGCAGTAGAAGAGAATGTGTCTTATGCTGTTGTTGTGTGGAGTGTTCTATAAATGTCAGTGGGGTCAAGATGGCTGATGATGTTGCTGATATATTTTTTCTTACTGATTTTTGCCTCCTCAATTTATCAGTTACTATTAGAGGAGTGTTGCCATCTCAAAATATAAATGTGGCTCTGTCTTTTTCTCCTTGCTTCAAGTACTTGGAAGTTCTGTTGTTAGTTGCTTACACATTGAAAATTGTTAGATCATTGTTATGTTGGTGAATTGATCTCTTCATCAGTATGCATCATTTTTCTTTAACTCTTGATAAATTCCTCGATTTGAAGTTTATTTTATGTGATAGTAATACCAGCATACCTCACATTTTTGTGCTACACTTTATTGTATGTCACAGACATTGCATTTTTTAAAACAACTTGGAGGTTTGTTTAAAAGCACCCTGCATCGAGCAAGTCAATTGGCAACATTTTTCCAATGACATGTGTTCACTTCATATCTCTGTGTCAGCAATTTTTAGTAATAAAGAATTTTAAAATTAAGGTATATGTCTTGGTTTGTTTTTTTTTTTTAGACAGCGCTATTGCATACTTTAAAAATTACATATACAACTTTTTTTTGGAGAGATATTCCATGTTTATGGATAGCAAGACTCAATATCATCAAGATGTCAGTTATTTCATATTTGATGTACAGATTCAGCACAATTCCAATAAAAAATCCAGCAGGTTACTTTAAGGCTACCAACAAACTGATTCTAAAGTTTCTATGGAGAAGCCAAAAACCCAGAAAAGTATACATGATATCGAAGGAGAAGAACAAATTTGAAGGACTGATACTATATGATGTCAAGACTTACTATAAAGTTATAGTAATTGGGACAGTGGAGTATTAATAAAAGAAAAGAGAAATAAATCAATGGAATAGAGAGCTCAGAAGCAGACTCATATTGATGAAACTAACTGATCTTTGACAAAGAAGTAAAGCAATACAGTGAATAAAAAATAATCTGTTCAATATATGGTGCTGGAGCAACTGGAAATCTGCAAAAAATTAATCTAGACACAGACATTATACTCTTCACAAAAAAAGTGCAAAATGAATCACAGATTTAAATTTTAAATGATAAATTAAAACACTCTTAGAAGATAGCATTGGAGAAAATCTAGATGATCTAAGGTTTGACAATAACTTTTTAGATGTGGCACAAAACACATACAACTTTTATATACACTGGAGAACTGAACATTTGTGTGGCTTTCTTTATTGCAATATTTGCTTTATTGCAGTAGTCTGGAACTGAATTTGTAACATTTCCAAGTTATGCCTTTATAGCCACTATCATTTTCTTTTGATTATCATTTACATAATATATAATTTTTATCTTTTTAATTTAAACCTATGCCTTTATATTAAAGTGGGTTTCTTTTTAAAAATTTTTTTCTAAAGATGTGGGGTACAATTCAAGGTTAAGTATACAAATATTCATTATGCAGGTACCCTTGCAGAGGGAGCTATGTCCCCCTCCCCCAGCAGATTCCTACTACTGCCAATCCACTCCGCCCCCCACCCCAGGAATTTCCCACTTCTGACAATCCTTTTCTTATAGTATTACCATAATTGTTCAAAATCAACTTATGAGTGAGAACATGTGATACTCAGTTCTTTGTTTCTGTAATAGATCACTTGGTATAATAGAATTTAAGTCCATCAAAGTTGCTGTGAAGTTCATAACTTTGTCCTTCTTTATGGCTGCATAATATTCCATTTTGTATGTGTACCACATTTTTTTTTTTATCCAGTGCTCTTTTGATGGGCAGCACGGTTGATTCCAGGTTTTTGCTATTGTGAGCCATGCTGCAATAAACATGCATGTGCAGGTATCTTTTTCACAGAGTGATTTGAGTTCCTCTGGGTATAGTCCCAGTAGGGCGATTGCAGGGTCTTATGGAAGGTCGATTTTTAGACCTTTTAGGAATCACCAAAAGGTTTTCCACAGTGGTTGTACTAGTTTATACTCCCACCAACAGTGTAGAAGTGTGCCCTTTTCCCCGCATTCTCTCCAACATCTGTTGAGTTATTGATGATGGCCATCTTGACTGGAGTGTAGTTTTAATTTGCATTTCTTTGATGACTAGTGAGGCTGAGCATTTTTTGATGTATGTCTTCTTTTGAGAAGTGCCTATTCATATTTTTTGGTCACTTTATAATGGGACTTTTTTTTGTTTTGTTTTGTTTTGTTTTGCACGTTTGAGTTCCTTGTAGATCCTAGATGTTAGGCCTTTGTCAGATATACAGTTGGTAAATATTTTTTCCTGATCCATTGGCTGTCTCTCTGCTTTCTTGGTGGTTTCTTTGTTAAAATCGATTTATTATAGACAACATATAATTGGGCTTTGTTTCTTATTTAGTCTAACAATCTCTGCCTTATAATTAGGATTTTAAGATCATTTACATTTAATGTAATTGTTGATGTGCTTGGGTTTAAATCTAACTATTTTTCTATTTGCTCTGTATTTGTTTTATCTGTTATTCTTTCCCCTTTTAGTCTTTCTGACTTTTTTTTGATTAATCTATTGTTTAGATTTTTTCCCATTTTTTCTCTACTATTGGCATTTTAGCATTAACTCTTCTTAAAAACTTTCAATGTCACCATATGATTTACAACATATATCTTAAAATTATTATCATTTACTTTCTAATAATATTATGGCACTTCATATAGTATAAGACATCTATGCTATGTACTTCAAACTCCTCTCTCCTATTCCTTAGGCTATTCCTGGCATACATTTTACTTTTTCTCATAGTATATAAACCCCACAGTATGTTGTTACTAATTTTGCTTTATGCAATCTATTATTGTTGAAGTCAATTAAAGGTAATACAGTTGACTTATATGTCTATCACATCAAGTTCTTAAGTAACCTAGGCACATTTTTCCTTCAGGGCCATTACACAAGTTATTGCTTCTGCCTTCGATAGCTTTTCCCCAGCATCTGCATGTCTTTCCTTCTCACTTAATTATGGTCTGCCTCACATGTCGGCTTTCAGTGAGAGTTTTTTGACCACTCTATTAAATGTTTTACTCCTGTCATGTGCTTAATTTTTATGCTTACTCTACTTAATTTTTTCACTTATAGGAATTATTACTATCTGACATATTATGCATATTTTTCTCAGTTATTTGTTTATTGTCTGACTCCACTAGAATATTCTTTGTAGACTACATGAGGGTGTGGTTTTGGGCTGTTTTGCTAATGTATTGAAAGGCCTAGAACACATAGCAGGTGACTATTTGCTGACTGAAAAAAAAAGGCAAATCAATACTAATAGAACTTTAAGTTAGCATTAAAAACTTAATAACTTGATTACTGCTCAGTGCAATGGTTTGAATATTTATGTTTCCTGCAAAATTCTTTTTTTAAATTTTGTTATTATTATTGTTATTATTATTATTATTTTGAGTAGGAGTCTCACTCTGTTGCCCAGGTTGGAGTGTAGTGGCATGCTCACAATCACCGCTGCCTCAACCTGCTGAGTTCAGATGATTCTTCTGACTCAGCCTTCCAAGTGTCTGGAATTATAGGCATGCACCACCACACCTGGCTAATTTTTTGATTTATTATAGAGATGAGGTCTCGCCAAGTTGCCCAGGCTGGTCTCAAACCCCTGGGCTCAGGCAGTCCTCTAGCCTCTGCCTCCCAAAGTGCTGGGATTACAGGCATAAGCCACTGCTCCAGGCAACCCCAGCAAAATTCTTATGCTGAAGACCAAATCTTCAAGGTGATAATATTAGAAGATGAGGTCTTTGGAAGGGGGATTAGGCCATGAAGGCAAAGTTCTCATAAATGGAATTTGTGCTCTTATAAATGAGAACCAGGGAGCTTTTTTGCTCCTTCCACTATGTGAATACCCAGCAAGAAGACATTGTGTATGAACCAGAGAGTCAGCCTCACCAGACATCGACTGCTACTGCCTTGATCTTGGGCTTCCCAGCCTTTAGAACTATAAGGGATAAATTTTTGTTATTATAAACCATCCAGTTTATGGTATTTTGTTTTAGCAGCCTGAACGGAGACAGAAAATTAATACCAAAAAGTGGGGGTGCTGCTGTAACAAATATGTAAAAATGAGGAAGTAGCTTTGAAACTGGGTATTGGGTAGAGGCTGGAAGAGACTTTAAAGCACATGCTAGAAAAGGCCCGCATCGCTGTTAACAGGTTAAGGGTGATTTTGGTGAGAGCTCAGATGGAAATGAAGTACTTGTTATTGCACAATAAAGGAAAGGCATTCTTGTTATAAAGAGGCAAAGAACTTGGCTAAATTGTGTTTATGTCCTAGTATTTTGTGAAAGATAGAACTTGAGTGATGAAAAATTGGATATTTGGCTGAGGAAATATCTATGCCAAGAGTTGAAGGTATTATGGCTTGGCTTCTCTTTACTGCCTATAGTAAAATTCAAGAAGAGAGAAATGATTCAAAGATAGAATTGCTCACCAAAATGGAAGCAGTAGTTCAAAATTTAGAAAGATATTTGCCTATCCTTATTGAACAAAATGAGATCCTGTTTGGGTGAAAACAAGGGTGTGGCCAAGTGACAGGTTGATAAGATTAATATGAATTGGCTGAGTTTTCAACAGAATCCAGGTATGATTTATCAAGACAATGGAGAGATTAGTTAGCCATTTAAATAGAAGTCAAGACCTATTGTCCAAGACAATGGAAGAATACTTCAAAGGCTTTCCAGAGATTATTAGGACTGCCCTGCTCACCACAGGTTCAGAGATTCAGGGCCTGTGAGAGCAGAATGGGGCCACGTACACTGTCACAACATGGGCTCTGCTGTCTGTACTCCATTGCAGTGCTTTTCCCCTGCCTTAGCTAGGTGTGTTTGTGGTGAGATTTAGTACAGCCTACTCTGTGCCCAGCAAAGGGATGGGGGTGTGGCTGCCTCCACTTAGATTTCAAGGGATGTTCTCAAAGAACTGTGGTGCCCAGACAATCAAAACTACCAGTGCTGGGGCCACTGTGGAGAACCTCCATTAAGACAGTGGCCAGTGGAGCCATTGGCTTACGTCTGTACCAAAGATCCCAGACCAGTATAGCCACAAGTGAGTGATTCCAACCTGGGAGAGCAAAAGCATATGACCAAAGCACAGAACTGCCACCAAGGTGGGACTTCCCAAAGCCACCTCAAATGCCACCCCAGTGTGTCTGGAAATTGGACCCCATACCAGTGGGCCTAGATGACAGAGCACTGAGCCAAAGATTATGGGTTTCAGACTTACTTAGAATTTGTTGCCCCTTTCTTCTTTCTCCCTTATTCTGTGCCTATCGTCCCATTATATTTTGGAAGCATATAACATGTTTGCTTTCACAGGAACACAGCTGGGGAGTAGTTTGACTCAGGATGAATTCTACCTTGACTCTCTCCCATATCTGATTTAGATGAATATGTCAGCCTAAGATAATCAAAAGAATCAGAGTCCAGTTTTAAAGAGTTTATTCAAGTGAAAAGCTGAGAGTAACCATCCAGGAAACATGGGTTCCAGAGAAATAGGGTTATTGCTCTGAAGTTAAAAGTGCTCATATTGGCAGAAAACAAAATTAGTAGGAGTATAACATTTTCTATACAAAGCTGATTTATGAGCTACAACAATTTAATTACTTATAATTTTTCTTTTCCTTATGGTTTTTTTTTTTACATTTTAAAGTTG
Source organism: Carlito syrichta (assembly GCF_000164805.1). Taxonomy (NCBI): domain Eukaryota; kingdom Metazoa; phylum Chordata; class Mammalia; order Primates; family Tarsiidae; genus Carlito; species Carlito syrichta. The sequence goes on from NW_007238977.1 coordinate 152,719, forward strand.
TGGGGTACTATTCAGGGTTAGGTCAATGGTCTATGTAGGTAAAGGTTATGCCTCACTTTGGTCACTACTTTACCTGGTTTGAGATCGGATATCCTTCATAGATGAGGTGTGCCCCCTTTGGCTTATTTTCTTTATGACTTTTTTTCATTTCCTTTCTGATTTAAGAGTATATTTAACATTTTGTCTTAGACAATAATGTAAATGAACTATTTGTGAGATAAAGGTAAGAGAGATCTTCATCTATAATGAAGATCAATAGTGAAGAAGGAAGGAGTCTTCCATGATGTCTTTTAGTCACTGACAACATTTTGCAAAACAGTGTTGGTGAGGAAAAGACTAATCTATAAAAACAGTGGTCACAGCTGCTTTGGTTATAGCTACGTGTTGTGTGACTCAGGTCCCACGATCACATTCTATTAAGGCTCAAAATTAAAGTTCCAGCAGGTTATATTTTGAATTACTTATTTTTAATATTTTTACAATATTGATAAAACTCTGTTCATACTGGGATGAATAAAGACTTTGGGGACTATAGGGATGGAATGAATGTACTTTGCATGGGAGAAGGACATGAATTTGGAGGGTACAAAGATGGACTGCTATTGTCTGAATGTGCATGTCTCCCAAAATTTATGTGTTGAAATCCTAACCTTCCAGGTGATGATATTGGGAGATGGGGCCTTTGGGAGGTGTTTAAGTGATGAGGGCAGAATCCTCATGAATAGGATTAGTGCCCTTATAAACGAGGTCCAGCCGAACTCGGTTGTTCCTTTTTCCCTGTGGGGACACAATAAGAAAGAATCTAGGAGTCAGAAAGTGTACCCACACCAGACACTGAATCTGCTGGTGCCTTAATCTTGGACTTTGCAGCCTTTAGAACTGTAAGAAATAATTTTCAGTTGTTTATAAGCCATCCAGTTCAAGATATTTTGTTATGTCAGTCCGAGCAGACTAAAATATACAATATATGAATCTATGTATTTGGAAATCAAATATTTAACAAAGCAGGTACCCATTTCAGTATATACATATTTTATTTTACAGATGTGGGGTACAATTCAGGAATAGGTATACAAGTGGACACCATCCAGGTAAAGTTTGGGCCTCCCTTTGGTCCCCACTTCACCCAATTTGATCAGGTACCCTTATTGATGCTGTGATCTCCCCCACCACTGCGGCAGTATCCTGCTACTGCCGATTCCTTTCTTATAGTATTATGGTAAATTTTCAGGGTCCACTTATGAATGAGAACATGTAGTACTCTGTTTTTTTCCTGTGATAGATCACTGAGTATGATAGACTCTAAATCCACCCAAGTTGCTGCAAAGTCCATATGTTTGTCCTTCTTTATGACTGTGTAATATTCAGTCATGTATACGTGCCACATTTTTTTATCCAGTTCACTTTTGATGGGCAGTGTGGTTGGATCCATGTTTTTGCTATCATAAACAGTGCTGCAATAAACGTGTATGCAGGTGTCTTTTTTGTAGACGACTTTGAGTTCCTTTGGGTATATTCCAAGTAGGGGGATTGCTGGGCTATGTGGAAGGCCGATTTCTAGATTTTTTAGAAATTGCCACACTGTTTTCCATAGAGGTTGAACACACAGATTCTTTTAAATTTAAGAAATCACTACAACATTTGTCATTAAATGCCACGACTCTGATTTTAACAATGAAATAAAAGTGTATCTAAAAGAAGCTAAAGTGATGTGACTCCCTTAATTATTATTTTGAGTCTATAGAATATGTTTTGAAAGCATGTGTTTTCAATGCTTATATTACCATGACTAACCCATTTTCATCAGCGGTTCCATAAAATAAAATTCAAACTAGTAATTTATTGTACCACAAATGCTACTAAAATACTCATTAACACAATAGTTTTATGATTAGTTATTTTTACCTCTACACTAGATTTTTAAAACATTTAAATATAATTTGATGACCAAAGCTATGTTGGGAAAGTCTCTCTGTGAAAAGGAGTCTTCTTCTGTGTCATAGCTGTCTCTTCCTTCTTTGAATAATCTAGTACCAGTGAAAGATTGTAAGATAGATAGTCCATAAATTGTTTCCAGTTAGAGTTAAAACCAACCTGTCTGGATGGATCTAGAATGGGAGTTATCTTCTTTTGGATGCTAACTCACTGTGTTGTACAAAAAAAGATTGAGCGTTATATTAAATCAACATGAAACACAACTTCTTTCCTCAAAAAACGTGTTATGCAGCAATGTGTCTCTTGTTTAGTTGTATATATATTTAAAAATAATTGCAGACAGCTAAATATATCTTTGATATGGATTTATAATTCAACCTGATAACGAGGCCTATGTTGTAAAATACAAAACTGTAATAAATGATTATTTAAAGAAAGGATACCGTTACCAAGCTAAGTTCATTTATTTGTCAAATAGTCAAATTGTTACTTAATACTGACCACGCATCTGGTGTTAAGCTCATGTATTTTAATAGAGGAAACAGAAAATTAGCAACATATGTCATAATTTAGGTAGTAGCAAGTACAATAAAGGAGTTTAAGGGGATATGAACTATTGAAAGGTCCTTTCTGAGATGATTTTTGAATAGTTACCTTAATGAAATATGGGAATGAGATTCATAGATTTCAAGCAAAGGAGATGCCTTCTAGTGCAAAAATGTAGACTCAACAATGTTTAATAATTCAGAGTAAAATATGATTCACCTAAAATAACTGGGACGCAGCCTGAATTATAAAACATTTGGTAATGTAATTATACACATAAATAATATCTAGAGCTAGGCCACTAAGATAGTTCCTGTGTACATTAAATTTAGTGGTAAGGATGATTCTGTGTACTTACTAGTGATTAAGATTCAATATTATTCCTGAACTCCTTAAGACAATAAAATTCTTAATTTATTTCAAAAGCACTATTAGTTTATCAAAGTAAACTTCAGCAGGATTAGAAAAATCTGGCTGAGGCCTTCTTGAGTCAGTTTTTATGAAAAATAAGCATGCTTTCATGAAATGAAATACTTTATTCTACTATGTTCAAATTCTTGGAATACGTAGTATTCCTGCTAACATTTGTGAATTGCTTCCTAAGTAAATTTCATAAAATACTGATCAGTGGGCCCTGATTTCATAATCTAGAACCAGTTGTCTGAGCTGTTTTGTTTTAAAGTATTAACATTAATTGTATACTATATAATAAATATATCTATAATATTTTAGAATTTTACTTTATATAGAGCAAATTTTGCAGAGGAAAATTTATTAAATTTATTAATTCATTGACTATATTTTTGAGCTTCTAGAATTCCAGTTTTTTAGTGTTTTGTTTGTGTAGCTTATTAGTATATTTGATACATATTTATGAACTCTGCAAAAAGATATAAAGAAGATTGACATAGATCCAGCCCTTTAGGAAATTATAACCTAGGAGAAAATATAATTATGGGTATAAAATAAAATTAAATGAGATAAATTATAGTATCTACTTACTAACTTAAAAATATTTATTGAGCAACTACTATGTATCAAGCACCATGCTGGACACTGGAGACACAGCAATAAGCAAAATAGATATTATCCCTGCCCTATTGAGTTTGTTGTCTAACTGAGTGAGAAAAACATTAGCATCAATAAAAATAGGCTTTGATTATTTATGAATATGATAATATTAGTTTTTATAATTAATTTAACGTTAGAGAAGTAGGGGGTACTATGAGAATATACACATAGCAGAGAGAACACAACATATAAGAAAACTATTAACCCCAAGTGGGTTTAGAGTGAAGAAAAGAGAGGTCACTTTCAGTTATGGATTGAGAAAATCCTCATGCAGATGTGATGTTAGAGCTGGATCTTGAAGAGTGGGTAGGATGTAGGTGTGCGGAAGGAGGAAAGAACCATGCTGACGAAGGCCACAGCTTGAACAGAGTCATTGGAGTGGGGGGGATCGAAGACAGTCCAGTAGGCAAGCTGGGTTCAATAAACTCCAGATGTCAAGGAAAATGGTAAAATGCTTGATTGAAAAGGCATGTTTAGAGCCATGAGTATAAGCAATGGAGTTTTGGCTTGATTCAGTAGACAGTAGGCAACTGAAGACATTTGAACAGAATAGACACTATCAAAAGGGGCTTTCCAAAATATCTGTGACCACAAAGTGTTAGATGGATTGCTCGGGGACAAAGGGGAAGGCAAGGATAACAGCTAAGACTACACTGTGATAGTTCAGTAAGGGCGAATGAGAAGAAATTAACCCAGATCTTTGGGTTTAATTGTCTTTGAGCTTGAATATCAAAGGAAGATGTGTAAAGTATAGAAATAATTGAGAATTTAGAATCATAGTACTGAGTCTAAATCTTTGTCCCAATATTTGCCACTCTGACTTTGCCCAAACTAGTCTCCCTAAACCTTACTTGGCTTATTATTAAACTAGGCTATTAATCACTACCAGACAGAATTGTTGGGTAGATTTGAGATAAAGTCTCTCAACTGCCTAGCACCATGCTAGTAGAAAAGTATTCCACAACAGAAATCATATGAATTTCTCTCCCCTTTCATGATGGCATTCAGGGAGCTCATTTGAATTAGTTACAGTTTCAAATTGATGAATAAATGTATTTATAAGAGTTTCCTTTCATTGTCTGCTTATTATCTGTCAGATACTGTGCTTGGCACTTAATTTATATTATCTCTAAACCTCACTACAGTCCAGAAATTCAGAACCATTATCCCCATTTTTCAGATGAAGAAACTGAAAGATACCATGATGTTATAAATCTTAGTAAGTGGTAGAACCTGTTGCTCTCTGCAAGTATTGGGCAATCAGTTTTATTTTGCTTTAATACAGCGGGCAAGACTGAGTTGTCATAAGAGCAGTCATAACATTTGTGGAAAGAGAATATGTCCATTAAGAGATTTTATGCAAGAGAAGGAATCATTTCAGAAATAGGAAACTATGATGAGTAAAGATTGCAAGAGTAGAATTATGAGCCACTGGAAAAAAATACACTAAACATGTCAGGTAAACACAGGGAAAATATCTGTTTTCGAGGAAAATAATACTGAGATTTTAGTTTTGTATTGGTATCATGCTTAATGCCAATATGTAATTTGTATAAATATAGCCACTAGTTGGTGAATTTCAACCTAAATTAGGCCTAAAAGAAAAGAGGTTCAAAATGCATCATGACTTTGTTTATTTTGAAGAGACTTAATACTGCATTTTTGAAAAATGATTAAAGAGTTATAATGTCCATTCCCATTCTTGGATTCTCATTACAGCTATTTAAAAAAATGTTTTAAAGACCACAAAGTTAAATAAGAATACAAAAAAAATTCACTGAAGTGAGAACAAAAATAAAATGGCCATACTGAAGAAAAAAGGTATCTGAATGTGAAAAGACATCTAGGAATTCTGTGTATTTTTAAAATAAAAAAAATCAGTGAGTTAATAGCATTTTGATAATAGCAATAACCTTTATAACACTGTGTCACATTAAATATATTATTTTATTTTCACAAAAAACTTATGGAATAGATATTTTTACATCTATTTTGCAGATTAAAAGCTGAGGCAGAGAAAAAATAAATATCTTGCTTAAAATCACACAGATCATAAATTGTAATTTAAAATAGAACAGAGTTGGAATTTAAAACAGAACAGCTAAACTCCAGAATCTGCATTACTATGCTATCTCTCAACTCACATCTCTCAAAATAAACGTTGTGCCTTTTAACTGCCCATAGGGCAGACCATGATGAAAAATAATCCATTCTTGGTGATTTAATTCCACCTACCACACATCCATGGCTAAACGCTAGAGAGGAAAGGACTGAGTCTGTGGGTGTTACTGAGGTTCACAGGTTCCTTCCTGCATTCAAAATTACATTTAAAATAAATATTGTATTTGCTTTCCACTTCTTCTTCTGTCATAAACATGTGTTTGCCTGTATGTGTGTGTGCATGCACGCGTGTGTTAAGGAAGATTGTTAACCTCAGCTAACCCATATCATTAAGATGTTATTAGCCACGAGTATTCCCAGAAATGAAGGTTTTTGGCAAGCAGTAGAGAGGACCAAGCCCAAACAGAATATCTAATGTGTATCTATGCTCCAGGTTGAATACAAATATGTTAAGACATGTGTAAGACATAAAAAGAATTTCCCCTCAGGGTTGCTGCTGTGAGAATACTTGATTACCACATAAATATTTATGCTGCATGTAGAAGACTGTACTGCGCTTAATTTATGTTTTGTTATTTACAGTTCTTTAGTACCAAGTAGAGTCAGACATTTAAATTCTCATCTTGATGGCATCAGTTATCTGATAGCTTCACTTCAATCATTTTAAATTAGTTGCACAGTGTTTCCTTATAACATTTTAAAGATATAAAAAACAAACAGAAGTAAGCCTGATGAGAAAGTCATGTAAGGGTGATCATAAAACTTTGAATAATATTGGTCACACTTTATTAAAGGACGTTTGTATCATCCTAACAAAATAACTGCTATTTTTACTTAAACCGTTGGGCAACTCACCCTTCTTTCCCTTGTGTTGCTGAGTCAAACTAATGTACAAGTTTATTCTACATAAATTCTTGAGTCTCTGTTTCTAATTTTGAGAGGAATTACTTGGTTGATTTTAAAACAAAGCCAAAGCCTTGAATTCTGAATGAACAATAGCAGACTTGTAAAGTTCACAGGGAGCTGTGTTTTAATCATTATATTCACCTGTTATATAATAATTCCTATTAATATTTCTTAATCTATGAAAGATATGTGGGAATTGCTTTCTCAGTATGTTCCTAACTTTTCCCCAAGGCAGTGGGGGATTTAAGCCTGTGATATGGCTGATTGGTAGATTGAACCGTGAATGTACAACTGATTTTAATTTATGTGACAACAGGGATCTTTGTTCATTAGTAAATACTCAGTGCCCAGAAGAGTGACAGGCACACAGTAAGTGCCCAATAAGAACACTGGATGAGTTAATTAGACGTGACAGAAGGATTAGATTCATTTTGTATGCTTCTAAGGAAATAATACAACTGGTGTAATAGATGTAAACTTTGAGGATGCACCCCCAAACTATCACCATACTTATCAAAGGTAAGAGGAACTTCCTCAAGAAGTTAGGAAGGATGGGTTTTAAGGACAGGCTGAACAATATTATGGTGGTGGGATGTCAGTTTTGGTGACATTCCCTCTAAGTTTATGGTTAACCATAAACACTGGGATTCTGTCAGGTCCTGGGTAAAATCAAGAAAAACATTTTTTCAAATCCCTGCATCCATACTTACAAATACATTTGGGTCTGCAGCCAGTCCAGAGGAAGGCTGTTCCTTCATCTTCAGATTGCAGCCTTTCTCACCTCTTCTGAGATTTTAAGACAGAGAGGGAATCAATGGTTCATGTCTATAACCATTGCCTGCCAGCTTGTTCCTTACTTGCAATTCAAAGCCTGCCCCGGAATTTCCTGTGTTAAAAAGACTTTATAGAGGTCACACTTGAAAAACAAAGGGATCCTCCCTAGGTACACTACAGGTAAAATCTGGCAAACCAAATATGAGAAAGATGAGTAGAGGTTGCCAGGGCTCCATCGTGGAGGGTCTTTGAGGTTTTGCTGAAGAGTTTGTAGTCAATGGGAAATTCAGCAGTTAATTATTGCTAACGTGTCTCAGGGGAACTCCCAGTGGGAAGATTACATCCTGGCAGAGTTCTGTCCACCCTCTCCATCCCAGAATATCTCTGTTTTATGTCTCTATTATATATTAGAGTTACATATAAGCAATAATTTGAGAAAGATGTCACCACTTTTGAATAACTCTATTTTAAAAAAAGTTACCTGCACATGCATGTTTATTACAGCATTATTCACAATGGTGAAAACATGGAACCAACTGTGCTGCCCATCGAAACTGGACTGGGTTTTTAAAAACGTGGTATATACACATGATGGAATATTACACAACCATAAAGAAGAACAAATTATGCACTTTGCAGCAACTTGGATGGATTTAGAGTCTATAATATTCAGTGATTTATCACAGAAACAAAGAACAGAGTACCATATGTTTTCACTCATAAGTGAACCCTGAACATTTACCATAATACTATAAGAAAGGGATTGGCAGTAGCCAGAAACTGCTGGGGTGGAGGGGTGGGCAGATAACATCAATAAGGTTACCTGATCTCAAACCAGGCAAAGTGGGGAGCAAAAGAAGGCCCAAACTACCTACATGTTGACCACTGGTATACCTAATCCTGAATTGTACCCCACATCTTTAAAATGAAATAAAATTTTTGTTAACATTTCAGAACCATTGAATTATCATATTTTTTTTTCTGCTCAGGCTAAACACCTTGGAATCTCCCTTAATTCTTTTTCTCTCATACTCCACAACCAGTTCACTGGCAAAATCTGCCAGCTATAACTTCAAAATATACTCTGAATTCAGTTATGTACTTGGATATCCTTACTGCTGGCTTCTTAGTCCAAGCAATCATCATCTCTTACCGGAACTATTGCAGTGGTTCCCTAATCAGTTTGCTGTTTCTGCTTTTTACACCTTTCCCCACTGTCCCTCACCCAGTATTTTCTCCACAGGGTAATTTTTAAAAATGGATCATTCCAATCCACTGACTGGTTTACAATGACTTCCCTTCTTACTCAGAATAGCATAAAGAAGTCCTTATCATAGACTGCTGGGTTATGACATGGCCCATAATTATCTCTGATCCCATGTTCTTTCTTCTTCCACTTGCTCACAGCACACTGGCCACAGTGACCTTTTGATTTTCTGCAAACTCACCAAGTCTGTTCCCACCTGAGGGCCCTTATACGTACTGTTCTTTTTGTTGCTAGCACTTTCCCCTCAGATAATCGCATGACTGCATCCTTTACATTGTTTATATGTCAGCTTAGACACTTTTGCAGGGTAGTCTCCCCTGATCATCTTAATCCCTCTGCCCTCTCCACCGCACTCTCGTTTATTCTCTGTCTTCATACCTGACACTTGACATTTATGTAAAATTTGTTTGTTGGCATACTCTGACTTTTCCATCAGGAGGCATAGAGCAGAGTCTATATCCCTAGTACCAAAAATAGTGTCTGGAACGTAGTGGATGTTCATTGAACATGTACTGAATGAATGAAATTCAGTTTTGCTGACGGTTTGCTTGGCAGTTGTAGTAACCAAAAGTCACATAAAGTCATAATCATAGTAACATAAAGTCTTCCTGAGATGGGAAAGGTTATCATTCTAATGCAATGTGTGTAGGGATCCAGAAAGTGGAAGAGTCTGAAGAGTCTGGTCGATTTTTGAAGGACACAGAAAAATGAAATAAATGATCTTCATATTGGTATGAATTGAGTTAGATGACTAAGTATTGTTGCTTGTGTAGCTGCTATCAGAGGTGGAGCTAGTCTTGCTAATATTGTAATATGGAAGGGGCACGTCCAAGATGATAATAACGATTTTGAAGACCAGCTGTAAAGGGAGATAAGATCCTGTACTAGATATAGAGCCCATAGGTCTAAAAAAATTGCAAAGGAATTAAAAAAAACTCATGGAATTATTATATCCATTGTTTCGAAATGTCTTTTTAAAATAAACTATTATATCACACATGAACCTATTTGTTATTCTTAATTATGGCTTACATTAGAGTTCATGTTGATTAGTTTTTTATTGCCTCTGAACTCTTTGTTCAAAGACAAAAAAGTAATCTCCATGAGAAATTACCATTAGCTAATTTTTACACTGTTTAAAATATACTCTTTAAAAATACATCCTGCTATGATGACAGGGGCGACAACCATTTTCAACTACATCTAACCTCTGGTTGTTGGGTTGTGTGAGAAAAATAATACATGTAATCTAAAATAATTTAAGATCCATAATTTCCAGTTTGCATAAATGCTTTATAAAATCTAACAGGTTTTCTTGATAGTAGAACTTTTAGCTTATATTCTCTCAAAATATTTGAATTTATATCGTATTTTAAAAATAACATGAACTAATACACCATTTCTCCACCTATGGTTTGGAATCTCCTGGAAGTGCTTGTTATAAATCCTATTTTTATGGTAGATGACTGGTTGGTTTATTATTATTATTATTTTAATGATGGGGTACAATTCAGTATTAGGTATGTAAGTGGTCATCATACAGGTGAAGTTTGGGTCTCCTATTCATCCTCATTTCGCCTGGTTGGGGATCAGGTACCATTATTGATGTTTTGTGCCTCCTCCCACCTCCTGGCAGTATTATATGTGTTTTAATATACTGTGTAAATAGAACTTCATAGGACTAATATTTTTCCCATATACACTCCTGTAAAGGAGCATGATGCTACACAATTTCTGCCCACACTCTGCAATTTCACCCTTCTCCATTGACTATCAAACTAATCATTCCTAGCTGATAGGAAGCTAATTTTGATGACTAACTCATACTTGAAATTCCCCCAATTTCCCACACTTTGCCAGTTCTTGCTGCTTCTGAAGTTGCTTATCATCAGGACATTTAAATATGCCCTCATGTGCCTTTTGGACCAAACCAAGGACATTTTTGTATGGTTCTCTGATTTGTGTTTCTTACCTTTGAAATTCTTATCAAACCCATAGCAAATTTTGCATCATTGTGAAAATACCAGTGTCATCACAACTTAGATGCCTGCATCATTTTAGATGCTGCAACAACACAATTAGCTCCTCTTTTTTACTGTCTACCATTGCCCGTGTTTCTGACTCATGCCCTCCAGTGTTGCTAATAGTCTTACCATATAAAGAGATCTCCCAAAGAAAACTCTGCTGCTATCAGCAAAACTAAATTAGACTGTTTACATCATAGAAATTGTCTCTCAAAAATTCTTATTTTCTATCCAGAATACGTGGATTGGTTTCTTTTGTCTTATCAATAATTTTTGAGTGGGCGGGGAAAGTACTATTTATTAGTGAGCTGTCTTTGACTTCCAAATAAATTCCACGGTCATATTCCTGTCTAAAAACGTGCTTTCATGATGGTGACAAGTTGTTCTACTTGCAAGCAAGGAGTAAAAGGGGTGAGATGTTTTTAACCAATACAAAAACTACTGGGAAATTTCTGAACTATTTGACTAAGCTTCTCCTCTGCATCAGCAAATAAAATATTGTAGTTTTACAAAATAAAGACATTTAGGATAAATCAATGTATAAATAGATGCATAGGTAAATGCGTACTGCTTCTTTCCAGAAACTCTCGGCAATTAGCTCAGAGAACGGCGAAGTTGAGAATTAGTTAGTCAATGTTAAATCAGAAAATAATTATTCAGTAGTAGTATACATGCTTTCTGGTGTTATAATCTTAGAAAATCACACACACACACACACACACACACACACACACACCAACTGTATTAGAGAATCTAGAAATGAAAAAGTGATGCCAATATATTTCAGTGATGAACTGATTTCAGTTCCCAGTTTCCAACTGAACAAACTGAAGCACGAAGAGATTAAGTTTAAAAAAGAGGGAGAATATTGTGCCTAACCACATGCTATAAAGTGTCTCAAATTCTTGGCTTTCGTCATGACAAGCAAATATAGGCCAAAAAAAAAAATTGAAATATAAAGCTAAAACTTGAACATTTTACTGATCTCATCTATAGAATACCTAAAGTGAGCTTTTATATTTAAAGTGATTAAGGAAGCTTTACTCTAGTCTGGGGATATCTAGCTCATCATATCAGTGTCCTCCTATGACTTCCCCAATCCATGTGAACTATATGTGTTTACATATATTTCAGTTTAACTACTCAGAAGTATACAAATAGATTAACTTTGAGAATTTTGTACTAAGAATAATTATGGCAATCACATCCTATCTTACATATCTTTAACATCATGATCTATGTGTAATTCATTTTTCTGGTTAAAAATACTATGAATTTACTGCATATTTCCATATTGCGTTGGAGTTTGAACTTAGTTCCATAGAGTCTTATAATCAAAATGTTATACCTAAGTAGACATGAGATACTAAGAACATAACAATCCTAAATCTAATATAGTAGACACTTATGCCATTTGGTGCAAAAACATATTTAATGAAAGTGGCCAATCTTTGCATATTTAAACTGTCCTAATAAGAACCTCAATTAATATGTCACGAAAGCCTCCATTTCAAGAAAAGTTTTATAGAAGATACTGTGGAAAAGCAACTCGATGCTAATTGCTCCAGTACTTAAATAGAGTTTCTTAAAAGTTCCAGACTCTGCTAGCTCTTGCCTCTCACTAATTGTCTTATGTAAGTAATAAGTAATTGTCTTATGCCCAATGGTGAGCCATCTTTGATATACTAATCATAGAGCCCATTACAACTAGTTACTGGGAGGGGGCAGACTTTCCCACCTATTTATTTAGGCATGATTACAGTGCTTACCATCAAAGAACTTGCCTCTAAAGAAGACAGTTCTCAGGCTTACTTGCTAATCTACCTAGGTGGCATTTTGGGGGTAGGGCGCCAGAGGAAATTATAGATTATGATTGTTAGCTTTCTTGTCAGAATATTTGTGAGACGGTCTACAGACAAAAGTGTGAGGCTGCTTTTGAAAAATTATCTACATATTTCTTGTCTCACTGCGATAATGTAGTCAGTCTCCTATATCTAACCATGTTAGTCTGTAAGAATAAAATAGCAGCATAGGCAAAGACTGATTAAACGTGTAACTGGAAGCTGTCTCTGGGGATGTAGAAGGAATTTTTTCTGCTAAAGCAACTAAAATGCTTCTCTCATTACCTAAACTTTAAGTGAGGAAATGTTAATTAGTTTATAACTGCTTCTCTCTGATAATTTTTTCAGTGTTTAATTCTGCCCAAATTATTTTTCAACGCAGGCACTTCATAGTCTTTTCATTTGCCAGAAACATACCTGCAGTCATTCTACATATGGCAGGTTTCTTTGCAGCCTTCATGTCTCAGCATAAATACTACCTCACCAAGAGGACTTCCTAACTCACTCTTTCCAAATAGTTCTCTCTCCTCATCCAATCTATAACCTCTTGTTTTTTTTAATCACAGATATCTTACTCATCTTTATAGCTGTTATCAAACTTGTAAGGATCTCTATGCTTATAGTTTCCGCTTCCAAACTGTAAGCACCATGACATTGGGGAAGATGTATTTGTATTTTATGCACTGTATATACAATGGTTACCTATTAGTGCCTAAAACATGGTAGGTGTTTATGAAATAATAGTTTGTTGAGTATTAAATAGTAACTCTTACATTCAAGAACTCTTGCCTTTGCATGCTAATGATTTCTGGGGCTAAGATCTAGACTTAATTTCTTTCATTTATCATTTATTCATTAATTCATTCAAAGAACAGCAACATTTATATAAGGAATTATGCTAAATATTAGGGTTTTATATAAAGTAGTTTAGCCTATTCTTTTTTCCAAAGAAGAATATGGTTTCTGACAAGTCCTTTTAAAAAAAAGTTATGAAATAACTTCATAATTTAATCTTCACAACAACCTTGAGAGGTGAGAGATATGACCTCCTTAATTTAATAGATGAAGAATTCTTAGAAAATCAGAGAAATCAAGAAAACAGGGTCAATATGTGATCAAACAAGACCGCTTCTGTCCATGTCCTCCCCCCTTTTTTATGGTGAGTTGTAGTATTATTTCATTATATATTACAATGTAAGAATAATAGAAATAAAGTGCACAATAAATGTTATGTGCTTGAATCATCCCCAAATCTTTCCCCCATCCATGGTCGCAGGAGGACAATGATTAGATTACTCTGGAAAAAATATAGAAATATTCTTACCTATAAACTGCCAATCATCCTAAGAATTATGTTTAAAGACAAGACCCAAAACAGAGCAAAACAAAATCCTTTGCTTCAGAGACTGAAACAAACAGGAGTATTCTCTGACTTCTTACTTGCTTTATTTATTTGTGAACCTAGGATTTCTCATGCTAAAAATTTCATGCACTTTCTAATACTGTTTTCATGTGTAACCATTCAAGTTTTTTTTTTCTCAAATTATCAAAAGGTTTTTAGTTCCTTTATTCTGTTTATTGGAATGTGTTTTTAAAAAAATAATGCAGACTTCCAAAGACAGTAGTTGTTTCAGGTGTTGTCATGGTACTAACGTGAGATGACAGCAATGCCATTTCACTTGGTGTCCACGCTGAACATTAATGGATAAAATATTATTCCAGAAGGTTTTTAAATTAAAAGTATGGGTTTTATTTTAAATATTCTGAATTTGTTACCTGCAGTTTGAGAATGAGATTCTTCTAAGTAGTTGTTATGTGGAAGCAGCTGAAATAGAAAATTTTGACAATAAAATTAACAGATAATTGAGGTTTATGCTTATAAACAATCAGTTTGTTATTCATTTTGCAACAAATCCGGAAACAATCATTTTCATAAATTATAAAGAAAAATAACACACATTAGTAACTTTGACAGTAATTGTACTGAAGCTTAGATTACCCTGGAAAAAATATAGAAATGTTCTTACCTATAAACTACTAAATGTCTTAAGAATTATGTTTAAACACAAGTCCCAAAACAGAACAAAACAAAGCAAAACAAAGCCCTTTTGCTTCAGAGACTGAAACAAACAGGACTATTCTCTGACTCTTTACTTGTATTATTTATTTGTACTATTAACAAAGCCATACCAGGCTTGTATTCTTCATTTTACAGATGAGGAGATAGAGGTCTAGAATTTATCTAGCTTGTTGATAGTAGCAATACCAGGATGAAACCCAGCTGACTTGTGTTTATTTCCATCATAAGAAGCTGTTACCAGTTTAGAGGATGTATAAACGTTTTCCATTTAACCTTAAAAGTTTACTTAAATGGAAGAGTAAGTTTGAACTGTATATTTCCCAATTTTTATTCTTATTGTATCTTAACATGAAGAAAAAAATAAGCAAAACAAAAATTTTATTTTCAAAAGAACTCCATCAGTGACTATTTTTATTTTATTAGGAAATTATAAGGCTATTATTTGCTCCTAAAGCCTTTATTCTTGTTTTACAATTTTATGTTACTGTGTTTCTTTTTTGGCATAGGTTTCCTGACATCAGTGTATTGTGTTTTTGGTTGTACCTGTGTATTATAATTTTGGATGACAATTGGTGACTCTGAACATACACTTAAAGTCAATGTGAGGTTCAATTAAAAGATGGATCCGCTTAATGAGTATCACAATGTGTGAGAGAATCTTTATAAATATGAATCCAACTTTGTTTATGACCCATCTTGTATATTTCTTCCCTAGTCCTGTTTTCTTTTTCTTTCTTTCTTTTTTAATTATAAAGATGTGGGATACAATTCAGGGTTAGGCATACAAACGTTGATTATGCAGGTACCCTTGTTGATGGGGTATGCCCTTCCCTCCCCCAGTCTTATTTTCAATGATCGTTTTATTCTTTCTAGGTGTGCAATTATGGAAACAGACTTCATTTCTCTGTGTATTTTAATAATGAATCCATATTTCTTTTATGTAAAAGAATTATGTAATTTAAGGGCATTTTAAAGAAAACTTCATAACTCTGTATTTTTTTAGTTATTTTCAAAGTAAATTTAATTGTGATAAGAACAATACATAAAATTTTAAAAATCTTTTAAAATATACATTTTAGTATATTGTGAAATATATTCACACTGTTATGTAAAAGACTTCTAAAACTTTTACATCTTGCAAAATTAAAACTCAATACCCATTAAGAAAAAAAAAACTAAAGAACAAACATTCTTAATTTTTTTCTTTTAAAACAGATGTAAAACAAATTATTTAAAAGACTGCCAACTCCCAACAAAGAAAAACCCAGGACCAGATGGCTTCACAGCTGGATTTTGCCAAATACCCAAAGAGAGAATAATACCAACACTTCTTAAATTCTACTGAAAAATAGAGCTAGAGAAAATACTTCCAAAAGCATTTTATGAGGGCTACATCATCACCTTGATATCTAGGACAGACAAAGATGAAAGAAAGAAAGAGAAAGAGAGAGAGAGAGAGAAAGGAAGAAACTGTAAACTGCAGACCAATTTTCTGATAAACATCATTGCAAAAATACTCAATAATTAAACCAAATCCAACAGCACAACAAAAAGATTTTACATCACAATCATCCTGAAAGGCTAATTTAACATATGCAAATCAATCAGCATGATACATCACATTAATAGAAGAAAGATAAAAACCTCATGATCATCTTAATTGACAGAAAGAAACTTTAACAAAGTTCAACATTTTTTCTTACTTAACAACTCTCAAGAGTTTAGGTATAGCAGGGAAATTCCTCAACATAATAAAGGCCACTTATTTTTTTTTAAAAAAACAAACCTACAATTAACCTAATCAATAGGGAAAACCTGAAAACTTTTCCACCAAGTTCTGATACAAAGCAAGGATGCCCACTCTTGCCACTTCTATTCAACCTAGTACTGGAAGTACTTGCAAGAGCAATCAGACAAGAAAAAGAAATAAAAAGTTTCTAAATTAGAAAGGATGAAGTAATATTATCTCTATTTGTGAATGACATGATTTTATATATAAAAAACCTTAAAGGTGCCAGAAAACGCTATTAGAACTAACAAATGAATTTAGTAAAGTTGCCAGATTCAAAGTCAAGATACAAAAGTTGGTGGCATTTTTAAACACAAATAGCAACCTAACTGAAAAATAAATCAAGAAAACAATTCCATTTCCAATGGAAACAAAAAACAAAAAAAACTCTAAGATAAATTTAACCAAAGAGATTGAAGATTCTTATGTTGAAAAAATATAAAACACTGATGAAAGAAATCAAAGAAAACAAATACACAGAAAAATGTCCCATGCTTATGAATAGGAAGAATTACTATTGTTAAAATGCCCATACTATTCAAAGCAATATACAAATTCAATGCAATCCCTATGAAAATTTCAATGGCATTCTTCACAGAAATAAAGAAAACATCCTAATGTTTGTGTAGAACCATAAAAGACCCTGAGTAGCCAAAACAATTCTGAGAAAGAGAAACAAAGTTGGAGGCATCACCTTACCTGTTTTAAAATTATATTACAAAGCTGTAATATAATCAAAACAGCATGGAGCTGGCATAAAAATAGATGCAGAGACCAGTGAACCATAGTAGAGAGCCCAGAAATAAACCCAAACATACTGAGTCAACAAATTTTTGACAAAGGCAGCAAAAGGACACAATGGGATATGGATGGGTTTTTCAATAAGATACAGGAAGACTAGATTCTCACATGCAAAAAAAATTGAGACGGAACCCTTATCTTTTATCATACCCAAAAAACAATGCAGAATGGATAAAAGACTTAAATATAAGACCAGAAACTATACAATTTTTAGAAGAAAATGCAGAGGAAAAGCTGCTGGACATTGATCCGGCAATGATTTTTTTTGTCACACTAAAACTCAGGCTACAAAACCAAAATAATAGAACAACATCAAGTTTAAAAACTTTTGCACAGGAAAGAAAACAATCAATAAAACGAAAAGGTAATGTACAGAGTGAGAAAAATATTTGCAACCATATATCTAATAAGGGTTTAATATCTAAAATGTATGAAGAACTTATACAACTCAATAGGGAAAACAACTCTGTTAAAAAAATATGCCAAAGACCAGAATAGACGTTTCTCTAAAGAATGCATAAAATGGACTACAGGCATGTGAAAAGGTGCTCAACATAATTAATCATCAGGGAAATGCAAATCAAAACTATCATGAACTATCACCTCAGAACCGTTAAGATGGCTATTATAAAAAAAGTCAAAAAATAACAAATATTGACAAGGTTGTGGAGAAAGGGGAACCTTTAGTACACTGTTGATGGGAATGTAGATTGGTGCAGCCATTAAGGAAACCAGTATGTAGGTTTCTAAAAAAATTAAAAATAGAACTACCATGTGACCCAGCAATTTCTCTTCCTGATATATACCCAGAAGAAATGAAATCGCCACCTGGTAAAGATGCATGCACTCCCAGGTTCATTGCAACATTATTCAAAAATAGATAAGCTATGGAAACAACTTGGTGTCTGTCAACAGACAAATGGGCAAGGAAGCTGTGGGACATTTATACAATGTACAATTATTCAGCCCTAAAAAGAACGAGATCTTGCCATTTGTCACACACGGATGGGCCTGGAGGACATTATGCTAAATAAATAAGCCAGACACAGAAAGAAAAACACCTCATGATCTTACTTCTATGTGGAATATAAAGAAATATAAATATATGGAGACAGAGAACCATGGGCTTAATGGTGGGACTGAAATGGGGAAGATGTAGATTAGAGAATGCAATCTAGCAAATATGTGGAATGAACAAAGTTTAGAGATCTAATATGAACATGAAGACTGTAAGTAATGAAGTACTATACATGGGATGTCTGCTCAGAGTAGATTTTAGCTGATTTTGTTACAAAAATAAAGGGTAGCTGTGAAATGGAGGATATGTTCATTTGCTACATTATAGAAATCTTCTTATGATTTGTATGTATTTCGTAACATCACGTTACATACCTTAAATATACACAATAAAATTTTTTAAAAGGCTGTTAAAAGGTTCCAGCTAGCATCCAACTCATATTCGGATTTAAATGAACAAATAGTTGTCAGGTACAAATCAGGAGAAACATATAGGAATATTTAAAGGCATTAGGGATTTTAAATGTCATTAAAATAAAACAATCGTTTTCAAGCTTGAATCATTTATACATTTAAAAATACATCTAGCTGGGCTCGGTGGCTCAGCCTGTAATCCCGCGCCTTTGGGAGGCTGAGGCGAGTGGATTGCCTGAGCCTGAGGGTTCGAGACCCACTTGGGCAGCGAGACTTCATCTTTACAATAAATCAAAAAATCAGCCGGGCGTGGTAGCGCGTGCCTGTAATTCCGGCTACTTGGAAGGCTGAGGCGGAAGGATCACCGGAGCCCAGCAGGTTGAGGCTGCGGTGGCCGGGAGCGGCCGCTGCACTCCAGTCTGGGCGACAGAGTGAGACTCCAACTCAAAAAAAAAAAAAAAAAAAAAAAAAATACATCTAACACATCATAGCCAAGTTCTCAAAGTTTATGTTACACTTAAGAAGGCCTTAAAAACATTTTTATTTGTTTATTATACTTGCAACAAGCTTTTTACAATAACCTAACCAGCAATTTTTAAAAAATAATTTTCTATACACGTAGTTGGTTTTCTGTGATCTTATTTTTCTCAAACACTACTTCTTTTGCAATTGGCCAGTGTCTATATACTGCTTCTGCCAGCTACATTTCAAAACACAAAAAAGTAAAACTTGTTTCAACTTTTACGTGAGATAGAAATCAACATTCTAGTTATATCAGACAAAATAGCTAATCACCGAATAGAAGAAACTCATTTTAAAATTAGATCTGATCATAATAAAAAAATTCTCCTTTACAATGATGCAGTGTTATCATGTCACACCCATAAATTTGATAAAATTCGATTCTTATCATTACTTCCTTCTTGACAAGCTCAGAATGCAGCAATGAAATCTATAAAACAGAGGGGGATGTCAGAAGGAAATGAAGTGTGCTCCCGGGTACTGGCGTCTCATTAACCATTTGTAATTTAACTGGGAGCTGTTAATGAAATGCAAAGAACTATGCTCAAATCTTCAAAAGTAATATTGCTACTTTTAAAACAAACCATTAAGGAAATTTTAAGGTCACTTACAAAAGTCATATTAAAATCTTTTTTTTGTTTTTTTGTTTTTTTTTTTGAGTTGGGAGTCTCACTCTGTCGCCCAGACTGGAGTGCAGTGGCCGCTTAAAATCTTTAATCAAGTAAAACTGGTGAAGATATGTGTAACTTTGCTGCCAAAAGTTCTAAAATTTCCCTTATTTAAATGACATGAAATGTTATTTATAAACTACTTTTTTTGCTGTTTATTTTTTATTTTTTATTATAAACATGTGGGGTACAATTCAGGGTTAGGTATACAAACTTTGATTATGTAGGTACCCTTGTTGATGAGGTATTCCTCTCCCTCCCCTAGTGGTTTCCCTCAGCTGCCAATCCCACCCCACCCCACCCCCCATCCCCTGGCAGTTTCCCACTAGGGATTCCCAGTTTGCCAATCCCTTACTTATAGTATTATAATAATTGCTCAAGGTCCGCTTATGAATGAAGACATATGGTACTCTGTTCTTTGTTTCTGTGATAGATCACCGAGTATGATAGACTCTAAATCAATCCAAGTTGCTGCCAAGTTCATATGTTTGTCCTTTATGGCTGCATAATATTCCGTTATGTATATGTACCACATTTTTTTATCCAGTCCAGCTTCGATGGGTAACATGGTTGGTTCCATGTACAAACTACTTTTTTTAAAAGTAAAGATTGTGTTTCACTATCAAATTTTCAAATTGCCAGTACACCAGACAAAATGCTGTGAAAAGAATTTCCCTCTAGAATGTCAACATCAGCAGAACTTTATTAACTAAAATTTTCACTGTGGTTGGGGTTTTGAGGAAGGATGTGCAAATTAAAACCTAATGTTCTTTTCAAGTTCTAAGCTTCCCACTGTTATATAATAGTTGTAAACTACTTTTATAAATGAAAATGATAGGTGAACATAAAACAAAACCATATTGAATTTTTTATTGTCTTATTCTTTTCTATTATCACAGACCAGTTGAATTTTCAGAAGCCGAATACCCACGAGTTGAATATCAAAGAAGACAGCAATTTTGGGACCCTATACGACTAGCTCTTTTCACATTGGCAATTGCAGCAATCATAGGAATTGCAATTGGTATTGTTACTCATTTTGTTGTTGAGGGTAAGTATCCAGGTCACATTTCTATTGCCTAAGTACTCCATGACTTAGTATCTTGAAATTCTCTGTTGTATGAAAAAATGACATTTGCATGATATTAACATTTTAATCACTAATCTTTTATCGGTTAAATTATAGTTTATGCCTGTGTTGAGCTCTGTGTTCCATATTTCCACCAAGTGAAGTTTGCAATTTGCATTACATTCATAGATATACCTAAAAGAAACATATATTTTTTTTTTAAAAAGAAAGAAGAATGAAAAGATCATCTTCAGAATAAAGACAAATCTCATCATATTCTAAGCTTAATGTATTTTTGTCAGAGTCAGTATAGTAGCCTCAAGAAAATTTCATTATATCATAAAGGTTGCCTTAAAAATGCCTTTAAGGGACTAAAAAGGAAGCATTATTTTTGAAGAAAAAAGTCAATTGTTTCATGGCAGAGGGATGACAGGAAAGCTCAGAATTAATTTTTAATTGCATGTAAAAATGTGTGATCAATGCCAAGATTCGTTTAACTCTGTCTTTGATTTGTGTATCTGTAATCACATGTGATTGAGATTTTCCCTAAAATCTTAGGAACTCATATCAGTCATCATAACAACACTTGAAACACCACCAAAGAAGAAATGAAATGTTGTCCAACATGCCCACCTTGCCATCTTTATTGGAGAATTGATATCAATTTCTTAGACTCATAAAATAAAGCCATAAACCGAGTTACCCTTTGCAATTTTATCTTTCTTGTTATTTTTTTTTTTTTTAGTTAGAAGATAATAAAGTAGTTTGTGTCTAAAATGTCCTTTACTCCCAATACTGCAGGTGTTCAAAAAAAGAAAAAGTGAAGGAATACTAAAAGCATTTTAAAAACTATCAGTGATTCTCATAGGCTGAAAATGCCCCAAAAAAGTCCATGTCCTAATCCTCAGAGTCTGTGAATGTTACCTTATACACCAAAAAGGACTTTCCAGATGTCATTAAGATACGAATTTTGAGATGGGAAGATTATTCTGAATTTTTGGATGGGCTTTAAATATAACTACAAGGGTCCTTATAACAGGGAAGAAAGAAGGACAAAGGAGGAATAAGGCAATGTGACAACAAAAGCAGGAGGACAATGGGACAAAGCGCTATAGGCCCATACATCAAGAAATGAGGATGGTCTCTAGAAAAAGGCAAGAAACAGATTCTCCCCTGCAACTTCCAGAAGGAACTCACTCTGACAGTATCTTTTTTTATACCTGTAGAGCTCATATCAGACTTCTGATCTCCAGAACTATAAGAGAATACATTTGTGTTCTTTTAAGTCACTAAATATGTGACAATTTGTTATAGCAGCTATAGGCAACTAATACAACAGAATTTAACACACAAGCATTTAAGTAACCTATCACTAGGACTTTCTATGCAGATAATTGAATAGTTGCCTAAGTATAGGTGAATGTTTAGTAAAAGGAGAAGGTAGATTATGACAACAGTTAAATGAAAGATAAATAGGAGGAGAGAAAAGAGGGTATCTAAGATTATACACAAAGTTTTAAAAAGTAACATACACATTTTTATAGCATAAGAAAGGCAATGGAGGAAATCACATTGTAGTAACCAAGAAGAAAAAGAAAAAAAATTATTTAAAAATATTACTTCGAAAAATTGTAGATGAATACATCTGAATGTCAGGAGAATAAAAATAATCAATCAATATAAAACAATCACAATGGGAATAAGGATCTTAACAGTCTTAGTACTAAAAGTCGTATCACCAGACTGAGAAATATTTGATGGCATTACTATCCTATAGATCTCAGTAATTATGATCAACTTTCACTGTATTACAATTCTGACCAATTATCTATTGCCCACTAAAAATGGGACATTTTTAGGAAAAGATTTAAAAAAATTCAGTGACCTTTGAATATGGTTGGTTTAGCCAAAGATCATCAGGAATACATCTATAGGTGGGTTTATTACCGCTTTCAAGGAAGAAGAGCATGTTCGGGAACCACAGGCTGCTTAGTAAAAGATCGTAAGATTTTGGCTTGTGTTAGATGATTTGGAGGAGGGTTGATAGAACTAGGTCTTCCCTCTGGAGCGGATGCTGTCAGAAACCTGGAACAGTGCTGTGATTTATCTTACTAAATCTTATCTAGAAGGCAAGAACAATGAAGTAAGGCTAAAGCTGCACCTAATTGCTAGAGACACAGCAGTCACTCCTAGTGGTCAAGATAAGGAGCTGTGTCTGTTTTGAACATTGTTTTGGACGATGTTCTTGTCTTAATCTGAATTCAAATGTATTGGCCTTGCTTTTCTTGATCTATTATAATCACAAAATAACTTTGTCTGATATCGACGTTCAACAGAATACCAAGATCCAGTTGATAATCCCAGGCCAGCTCCTGGATGTAAGGGGCTACTTTTTCTCAGATTGTATAGTTACAACTCCATAAATTAGTTTATGCTACTTGTGCATCACTTTTAAAATAATTTTTATCATTGACTATTAAGTGCTTTACAGAATTCATGTCTATAACTTTTTATTACTTATCATGATGAGAAGACTGATAGAATAATGTGTTCTTATTTATCCTCGGAATTTCCACTTCGATCCTCATTTTTACTTCATCAAAGAGAAATAAAATTGTTAAAAATGAAATCCTATTTGAACACTAAATAATATAGCAGCATTATATACCATGTATTTTTTCTTGAGTCTTGCTTCCACTCAATATTGTTACAGGAGCCATCCACTGTGTTGAAGGTAGCTTTAGTCCATTTATTTTCATTATTGACTAATAGTCCATTGTTCTAAACATGGGATAATTTACTTATCTGTTGGAATGTTCATGGACATTTGGGTTGTTCCAGGTTTTAGACATTAAAGTAATATGGCTATGAATGTTCTTACACATATATGTTGATATGCCTGTGCAAGAGTTTGTCTAGGAAATATGCAGATATAGAATCACTAGGTCATTGGGCATGTGCTTTTCTTTTATCCCAGTGGATAATACCAAACTGTTTTCTACCAGCATTGTTTGGCAATTCCCATTTGTTAATATCCTCATCAACATTTGGTATTGCCATAGATTTTTTATTTGCTAATTTGGTGTAGGTTTTTAATTTGCTCATTTGGCGTTATTTTAATTTGTATGAGGGGGAACCCTCCAAGAAAGAAAACAAAAAAATGGCACAGGTGAAAAAAAAGGCAACAAAATTGAAAAGTTCAAAAACTGTTTTGAGCAGTGGAAAAAGCTTCTCGATAGAGATATTGCATCAAACAGAAAATACTTTGACAGTGACTGAAGTTTAGGTATATAAGAATAAATACACAATTTTTTAATAAATAAATTCTGGGTTTTTTGCCCCCCCATCATATTTGCCTGATTAATAGTGATGTTGAGGACTTATTCATGTCTCAACTGGTCATTTGGAATTTCTATTATTGCAAAGTGCCTGTTTAAGACTTTTTCTCACTTTTTAATTAATTCATCTGTTTTTTCTTATTGATTTTAGATAGTTCTCTCTGGATATACATATCTATTTTCAGTTGTATGTGTTACAAATATCCCCTGCCAGTGAGAAAGTTCATGAGATATACATATTTAGTAGTCATACCTTTGTAACTGTGTGATAATCTTTAAAGATTAATGCATAAAGTCACAACCACCACTGCCATTTACATGAAATATGACACTACTGGAAGACTTCAACCATTATGTTAGCAAGTTATCTTGTCTTTGTTGTTCTTGTGTTTTTCAGTAACTGGAATTATATAATTAATTTTATTTTTTAAGCATTTTTATGACCTGAATTAATTTTTTCAAGATTATTTAGAATTAATTATTACATTTCTTGTTATGGGGTAAAAAGAAATCTGCTTTATAGAGTTGTATGAAATATTTTGAAGAATTTAGTATGTAGAATTATATTTTGTCAAAATTCAGAAACACAATTTTCTAAAGCTATTTTAAAAATTTTACTTCTTGAAAACCTAAAAAGTAAATTCTACCTTGGTATAGCATCATCATTTGTCTTCCCATTCCATACGACTGGATCAACTTTCAGAAATGTAGAGAATTCTTTCTCCCATAAAATTTAGAGTCAAATGAGCCTTAGTTTAAATCCCAAGTTCACCATATACTAGTTGGGTGATCTTGGGAAGCTATTTTTCTACTTTGCCAAGCTTCAGTAAAGGAGTTTAATACTCTTTTTACTTTAAAAATTTGTTGTGAAGATTAAATTAGATCAATTTGTATTAACAAGGTGCACGGCATATAGTAATTTCTCAAAAATATTTGCCATCAATAAATTGGATTTCTACCATAGCTTCCTAATTTATCTTGCATAAAAACTTCTTTAATGTTAAATTTTCTCACCGGTGAAATGAGCTGAGCATATAATAATAAATGACAAATATGTTCTCAGCATATAATAAGAACTCAATATAAGATAGGTTTATCTATTACAAATTTTTGTTACAATAAATAAACATATAGTCATATATATTATATAAATATTTTCTGTAAACAATAAATATGAGGGCGGACCCCAAAATGGAATTTATTTATTAAAAATTCTGTTTTTATTCTTTCATGTTTAAACTTCAGTCACCTTCAAAGTATTATCCATTTGATGCAATATACCTACCAAGATTCTTTTTCCACTGCTTAAAGCAGTTTTTAAATTTGTCAATTTTCATGCCTTTTTGTGCTTCTGCAGTTTTTTGTTTCACCTCTTCCACATTGGCAAAGCATCTTCCTTTGATAACTTTTTTCACCTCAGAAATGAATAAAAGTTATTCAGGGTGAGATCAGCTGAATAGGGAGGGTGGGGCATGGGGACTATGACATTTTTGGTCAAAAACTGCTAAGCACTCAACTGTGGTGTGGGCAGGTGTGCTCATAAATCATCCTTCAAGAAATGGTTGAAAGACTCTGAGAAAAAATTCACCGAAGCCTCTCATAGCCTCTCACAACAATGCTAGCTAGTACACTGATGCTGATGGGTTCCTAGGACACTTACCTAGCAGGGGAAGCCTGAATTACAAGGGGCCTGCCCTCCAAAAAAATAACTCCATTTTTTTAGGAGGGGTACCCCCTCACATATTATTGAGTAAAACAGAAGGTCAACATTACTGTAATGTAATTGTTATGGTGACTAATATAATGATATATCATCTATAACATGTCTTTTAGGGCTTTTAAAAGCACTTAAGTATATGTTAAAATAACTTTTATTTCTACATGATTCCAAGAATGCTTTTTGCAACTGGGAATTAAAGAAAAATATATATTTTTAAATATATCTTTGTCAGAAATATGTATTTTATATTTATATTTTTTTCTTAATACATATATATAAAGAACTTGAATCTCTCATTGTCAATGGAGAAAAATGTTTTGATTGGAGAATTGATACTGATTTAAACTTTTAAAAAATTTCAATGGCTTTGGGAGTACAAATAGTTTTGGTCTGAGCTTTAGGTGTATCTACTATCCCCACCTATACACATTGTACCTAACAGGTGTTTTTTTGACCCTCCATCTATCTCTTCTCCTTCACCCTTCTGAGTCTCCAGTGTCTGTTATACCATTTGCGGTGTCTTTGCATATCCTTAGTTTAGCTCCTGCTTATAAGTGAGAAGATGCAATGTTTGGTTTTCAGTTCTTGAGTCTGTTCACTAAAGATCATGTTCTCCACTTCCATCCAAGTTGCTGAAAAAGACATTATTTCATTATTATTGATAGCTAAACAGTATTCCATGATGTATATATAACACATCTTTATTTTCCACGGGTCGGTTGATGAACATTTGGATTGATTCTACATCTTAGCAATTGTGAATTGTGCTGAAATGAACATGTGGGTGCAGGTGTCTTTTTTTAATACAATGACCTCTGTTCTTTGGGTTAGGTACCTAGCAGTGGGATTGCTGGATCAAACTGGTAGATCTACATTTAATTGAGAAATCTCCTTACTGCTTTGCATAGAGGTTATACTAATTTACACTCCCACCAACAGTGTATAAACGTTCCCTTTTCCACACATCTGCTCCAGCATCTATTGCTTTTTGGTTTTTTAATAATGGCCATCCTGACTATCTAAGATGGTATCTCATTGTGGTTTTAATCCACATTTCCCTGATGATAAGCAATGTTGAGCCTTTTTTCATATGTTTGTTAGTCATTTGTAGAGCTTCTCTTAAAAGTATCTGTTCATGTTGTTTGCCCACTTTTTAATGGGATTATTTGCTTTTTTTCTTGCTGATATGTTTGAGTTATTTGTAAATTCTGATATTAGTTCTCTGTTAGATGTTTAGTGTGTTACCTATTTGCTCTGTTGATTATTTTCTTTTGCTGTACAGAAGCTTTTTAGTTTAATTAAGTCCCACTTGTTTATTTTTGTCTTAGTTGCATTTGCTTTTGAGATATTAGCCATAAATTCTTTGCCTAGGTCAAAGTCCAGAAGAGTTTTTTCTAGGTTTTTTTCGAGGATTTTTATGGTTTCAGGTCTGACATTTAAGTCTTTAATCCATCTTGAGTTAATTTTTGTATATGGGGAGAGGATCAAGTTTCATTTTTCTGCATGTAGTTATTCAATTTCCCAGCACCATTTGTGGAATGGGGAGTCCTTTTCCCAGGGTATGTTTTTGTTTGCTTTGTCAAAGATCAGTTGGTTGCAGGTATTTGGGTTTATTTCTGGATACCCTATTTTGTTCCATTGGTACCAGTGTCATGCTGTTTTGGTTACTACGGTCTTGTAGTATAGTTTTAAGTCAGGTAATGTGATGCCTCCAAATTCGTTCTTTTTACTTAGAATTGCTTTGTCTATTCTGGCTTTTTTTGGTTCCATATGAATTTTAGAATTTTTTTTCTTCTAATTCTGTGAAAAATGACCCTGGTAGTTTGATAGGGATTGCATTGAATCTGTGGGTTACTTTGGGTAATGTGGTCCTTTTAACAATGTTGATTCTTCCAATCCATGAGCATTGGAGTTTTCTCTGTTTGTATCCTCTACAATTTATTTCATCAGGGTTTTGTAGTTCTCTTTGTAAAGATCTTTTACCTCCTTGGCTAAATATATTTCTAGATATTTTAGCCTCTTTGTTCCTCTTGTAAATGGAATTGAATTCTTGATTTAATTCTCAGCTTTGTCACTATTGGTGTATAGCAGTGCTACTGATTCGTATGTGTTGATTTTGTGTCCTTAAACTTTGCCAAATTCACTTATCATGTCCAGGAGTGTTTTGGAGGAGTCTTTAGAATTTTCTAGATAAAAGATGATATCAACATACAGAGATTGTTTGATTTCTTCTTACCAATTTGGATGACTTTTATTTCTTTTTCTTGCCTGATTGCTCTAGATAAAGTCCAAGTACTATGTTGAACAGGAGTGGTGAAAGCAGGGATCCTTGCCTTGTTCTAGTTCTGAGGGGAAATACATTAAACTTTTATCCATTCAGGATGGCATTGGTTGCGGGTTTCTTGTATATGGCTTTTATTAATTTGAGGAATGTTCCTGCTATATCTATTTTGTTGAGGGTTTTTTTTTATCATTAAGGGATGCTGGATTTTATCAAATGCTTTTTTTGTGTCTTCTGAATGATATGATTTTTGTTTTTAATTCTGGTTATGTATGTAGTGGATCATGTCTAATAACTTGTGTATGCTGAACCACCCTGGCATTCTTGGTACACTTGGTCATGGTGTATTTTCTTTAATATGCTGAATTTGTTTTGCAAATATTTTGTTGAAGATTTTTGTGCCTATGGTCATAAGGAATATTGGCCTAGAGTTTTCTTTTCTGTTATTGTTTTGTCTTTTCCTGGTTTTGGTATCAGAGTGATATTGGCCTCGTAGAATGAGTTAGAGAGGATTTCCTTCTCTTCAATTACATGAAATAGCTTCAGTGAAATTGGTACCAGTTCTTTTTGAAGGTCTGGTAGAATTCAGCTGTTAGTCCATCAGGTCCTGGATTTGTTATTGTTATTGTTGTTGTTGTTGTTGTTACGGGAGACTTCTAATTACAGTTTCAATCTTGCTACTCATTATTAGTCTGTTTAGGGTTTCTATTTCTTTTTGATTCAAGGTTAGGGGGTTGTACATTTCTAATAGTTTATCAATCTCCTCTATATTGTCTATATTGTCTAGTTTGTTTGCATAGAGGTGTTCATAATAGTCTCAGATGATTGTTTGCATTTTTGTCATATCGGTTATAAGATCTGTTTTCATTTCTGATTGATCTATTTTGAATCTTCTCTCTTCATTTCTTAATGTAGCTAGTAGTTTATCGATTTTGTTTATCTTTTCAAAGAACCAACTTTTTGTCTCATTGGTCCTTTGTATTGTTTTTCTGATTTCAGATTAATTTAGTTCTGCTCCGACCTTTGTTTTCTTTTCTTCTGGTAGCTTTGCATTTGTTTTTTCATGTTTTTCTAGTTCCTTGAAGTGTGATGTTGAGTTGTTGATATGAAATCTTTCAGTTGTATTAACATAGGTCTTAAGCACTATAAATTTTCCTCTAAGCATAGCTTTGGCTATGTCCCTGAGGTTTTGATAACTTGTTTCATTGCTGTCATTCATTTTGAGGAGTTTTTAAATTTCAATTTTGTTTTCGCTTTTGACTGAAGGGTCGTTCAGGAGCAGATTGTTTAATTTACATGTTTTTATTTGGTTTCCTGAGTTCTTACTGGAGTTAATTTCTAATTTTATTCCACTGTGGTCTGCAAAGGTGCTTGATAGGACTGTCATTTTTTTGAATTTGTTCAGACTTGATATGTGGACTATAATATGGTCTATCTTGGAGAATGTTCCATGTGCTGATGAGAAAAAAATGTATTTTCTCTAATTTTGGGATGAAACGTTCTGTAGATGTCTGTTAATTCCATTTGATCTAGGGTCCATCTTAATTCCAATATTTCTTTGTTGACTTTCTGCCTTGATTATCTACCTACTGCTGTCAGTGGAGTATTGAAGTCTCCCACTATTATTGTATTGCTGTCTATCTTTTTATAGGTCTTTTACAGAACGCTTTATCATTATATAATAGCCATATTTGTATTTTTTTATTGTTGTTAATTTAAAGTCTGTTTTATCTGTTATGAGAATGGTTACTCCTGCTTGTTTTGGTTTCCATCTGCATGGGACATTTTTCCCCACTCCTTTACCTTGAGTTTATAGGCACCTTTGAGAGTTAAGTGTGTCTCTTGAAGGCAGCAGAAATTTGTTTGTTTGTTTTTTAAAAATCCATTCTACCAGTCTATATCTTTTTGGTGAAGAACTGAGGCCATTTACATTCAGAATCATTAATGATATGTAAGGTTCTATTCCATTCATCATACTAGATGTTGTCTGGTTGCTTTATTCACTGTCTCTATTATGTTGGTGTTCCATAAGGCCTGTGGGCTTTTTGGTTTCCAGTGCTTTTCTACTGGTTTATTTTGACCATTTGTTTCAGTATTTAGAACTCCTTTGAGTATCTTTTGTAGAGCTCATCTGGTGATGACAAATTCCCTTAGTATTTGCTTGTTTGGGAAATGTTAAACCCAGAATTCAAATCTGAGAGAGAGACCACAAAGAGCCAGCTCTGATGCAAACACACGAGGGTCTTTATTCAGGCTCGAGTCTGGGCTCATGTATGAAGCCGGCAGTGGCTTCAGGAACGAGAGCCCCAATCCAGTATAGCAAGCAGTTTTTATGCTCAATTACAGAGACAGGGGAAAGAGCTTTAAACTTGATTTTACATGATTGGGTAATTTCTCCTAATGGGTACGGGAACACTTGGTATTGGTAGGTGACTTTCGTGGGCTTTAACCTGACTGCCCGTGATTGACAGAAACCCACTTAACAGGCAGAGTGGAATGTCAGATAAGTTAGTTCATACAGTCACTACGTATACATTAACTTGAGCAAGCAGGCAGGAGGTTACTAGCACCATCAAGTCTGCTGATCCAAACTGAGGAATGCTTAGGAGGGCTTGTTTGCTTAACATTTACATAACATAACATGGTCATTATGGGACAACAAAAGCTAAACTTAACAATGTTTTAAATATGAATGCTGCAAACACATAAGGTGAATGTGGGGTAGAAATTCATATAGTACTAGTTCTAGGAATTTATAAAATATTGCAAACGTCTTATAGCAAGGCAGTTTTTCTAAAAGTCTTTTGATTCCCTCAGGTTTACACAGCCATTGTGTGTAAATTAACTTTGGCATGGGAGCCGGAGATTTAAATCAACATAGAGCCCACTTAGAGAGCAGCTAGCTCCTCAGAGTCTACTGCAAAGGAATGTCTGAAAGGGGCTTATCGCTTTAGCATTTACATCCCGTTGTAAAAGCAGAAGTCAGCATGGCAATTGGGACTAACAATGCTTAACCCAAGAGTTCTAAATACAAACACTACTTAAGACATTATATAACTACACAATCAGTCGCTACCCAGCACCCGGCCTATGCCTAATTCTATGGGGTCTGAGGTAGGATTTAAAGTACTAAGATTTCATAAAGTACAATGAACATGAGGTAGGAATACACAAAATATATAGTAAACATGAGGTAGGGATATATGAAATATAGTGAACTAGACACTACTTTTACAGCAAGTATGGCTTTTTAAGTTTCTTGGTTTCTTGGGTCTCTCAATAGCTCCTAAGTCTATTATTGTCCTCTCACAGTATCTAGCTAGAAGAGTGAGGTCTTGCAGTAGGAGGGAGGTAGATTGAAGAGTGAGGGCCAAGTATGCCCTTTCAGATGCCATCCGTCTCAAACCTGCCTCTCTCTTTAGCAAATGGATATAAACAAGAGGCCTCATTAAACAAGCTTCACATAACAGCTCCTGCTTCCTCTGACTCATTCTAATTTCCAAGTACAAATACAGTACTGTTTTCCAGTTTAGCCTTCCTTATGTTACAAATAAATAGCAGCCCATGCCCCATTGTATCATTCCTTGTAGACTTTTAATGACCTCTGAGAACATGAATAGAATAGAATGTAAATAACTTGCCTTACAATCTTGCTGTGAAAAGTGAGTCAATTTGACAGGTGAGCCTGCTCGGTGGCTCAGTCCGTAATCCTGCACCTTGGGAGGCTGAGGTGAGTGGATTGCCTGAGCCCGCGGGTTCGAGACCCACCTGGGCAACTTGGTGAGACCCATCTCTACAATAAATCAAAAATCAACCGGGTGTGGTAGTGCTCACCTGTAGATCCAGCTACTTGGAAGGCTGAGGCGGAAGGATCACCGGAGCCCAGCAGGTCGAGGCTGCAGTGGCC
>NW_007238977.1:184829-193318 GCF_000164805.1 Carlito syrichta
TAAGTTTCTTGGTTTCTTGGGTCTCTCAATAGCATGCTCTTAACCTAAGTCCATGGTATATTTTATTACTGTCCTCTAGGAAATACTTCATTTCTCCTTCATTTATGAAACTTAGTTTTGAGAGATACAAAATCCTTAGCTGACTGTTATTCAGTTTGAGGAGATTTAAGATGAGACCACAGTCCCTTCTGGTTTATAAGGTTTCTTTTGAGAAGTCTGCTGTTAGTCTAATAGATTTACCTTTGTAAGTTATTTGACATTTTTGTCTCATTGCTCTTTATATTTTTTTCTTCACATTAACCTTGCATAACCAGATGATTATACACTTTGAGGATGTCCTTTTTGGAATGAATTTTCTGGGGGTTCTTTGGACTTCTTGTACCTGGGTATATAGATCTCTGGCAAGGTCAGGGAAGTTTTCCTTCACTGTTCCCTCAAATAAGTTTTCCAAACTTTGCTTTCTCTTCTTTCTTAGGAACACCTATGATTCTTAGGTTTTGACATTTTACAAAATTCCACATTTCTTGGAAACTATGATCCATTCTCATGATTCCATTTGACTTTGTTTTGTTTTATTTTTAGGTGTCTATCTCTTTGGATAATTGTTAATTCATGTCCTGAATAGTTTATTATTGTTATTATTATTTCTTTATGCTGGTTTTCAATTTTTCTTGAGGTTCATTGATCAATTTTATAATCAATCTTTTTAATTCTATGTCTAGAATTTCAAAAATTTTATTTTGATTAGGGTTATTGCTGAAGAGTTGGTGTAGTCTTTTAGGGCTAT
This sequence comes from Carlito syrichta, assembly GCF_000164805.1. Lineage (NCBI taxonomy): Eukaryota > Metazoa > Chordata > Mammalia > Primates > Tarsiidae > Carlito > Carlito syrichta. Next base: position 185,617 of record NW_007238977.1, read on the forward strand.
TGGAGAGAAATCTTTTTTTTTTTTCCATGTTATCAAAATTATCGTCCCGGTTACTTCTCATTTGAGTAAACTATTTACTATTTCTTCTTCTCTGAGTTTGGCAGGGGGCTGAAATGGGCACTGTAGGGTTCTCTTGGTTATATATACCTTGGTGTGGTGAGTTTCTCAATTGCCAGTGGTGACAATCCTGTGTTGGGTGCCTGCACTGGCACATGGTATCCCAAGTGGCAGGAGTGGCTTGGAAACTGGTGTTAGGTGGGGTTTTGGATAAGACCTTCCCCAAAGCTGAGGTATTAGGTGTGATGTGATGGGCTATACTATGGATTGCAAGTCAAGAAGTGGCACTTGTGGGAGAAAACCAGACTTGATGGTGGCTCTGGGCTTTCTCCTTGTCATATGTTGTTCCGAGGAAATGCCCAACCAACTTAGGTGGAGGGCAAGGCTCTGTGGATTGCTCAAGTTCTCTGTTTTGAGCCTTTGAAGGGAGTATAGAGGGAGGGGGAATGATCTTGAGCATATCACAAGAGTACATTCTTGGCTATCCTGGGGAGATTAGGAGAGAGTCCCAGGCCACTGGGTTAATGCTGTTGTCCAGGGTAATCACAAAAGAGTTTACAGGGAGAGTGAGGTTGCTAAGACTATGAATCTTACCCAGGCTTCTCACCTTGGCATGAGGCAATTTGTCTTATGAATGTCAAAGTGCAGCCAGCCTCAGAACCTCAGGTGTTCTCAGGCAACCTGCCCCAGCCAGGAACTATCTGCAGCTGTGGAGTTTGCCCTTGAAGTCTGTCCCCTCCCAGGCCAGTTAGAAAGCAGCCATGTAACCCCCAAAAGGGTTGTTTCTGAAGAATGGCTGGTACTGCTCAGGATTTTCTTTTTTCATGCACCACTCCATGTGGGCTTTGGCAGGGCATGGCTGTGTGTAAGACAGTTTCCAGTGAGGGACTGGAGCCCCACAAAGCTCAGGGGACCCTGCAAGTCTGTGGCAGAAGTACAGAACTTGTGAATTCCCCTAACTTACATTCTCCAGTGCATCCAGAGGCTGCCAGTAGACTGTAGTGGTGCAGGCAAGAGTCTGGCCAGTTCCAGCTTGGTCAATGGATTTTTCTCTTCTTACTCTGTGGTTACTATTGTTTCTTTGAAGAGTCATGGAGAGTGATGCTGGCCTTTCTGGGTGCAAGGGAAACTCTATCTTGTTGGTCATCTTAAACCCCTAATCAGAAAGTGATATTGTGAGATGTACAGTTTAAATGATCACTTTGGCTACTGGGCGGAGAATGGATTTGAGGAAAACAGGTCTGGAGGCAGGGCTACTAGTTATAAAGCTTAGATGTTACAGGAAATAAATGATGAGAGCATGAACAGGAGAATTAATGATAGTAGAATTTGTGAAGAGGATGGATTTTTAAAATTTAGGTGATAACATCATCAGCACTTAATGATTAATTAGAAAATAATCAAGAACTACTCCAAGATTTCTAGTCTAGGTGATGAAGAAGCCGGTAATGATAGCATTTAATGTAGACAGTATTGGTGGGAAACTTGTTTTGTATAGAAAAGTCATTTTGTTGACCACTTGTATACCTAATCCTGAATTGTACCCCACACCTTTAAAATAAAATAAATTTAAAAAAAAGAAACGTCATTTTGTTTTGAATTGACATCAGTTGAGCTGTTGATGAGACCCTGAATTAAGGATGTATTTCATGTGGGCAGGGTAAGAGACTGGAGATTAAATCGATGCATCCACATGATTTAAAAACTGAAAGATTAATTGGATGTTGGAAACGAGGATAAAGCCAAGCCTCGGGTAACTGGGTGGATGATAGAAATGTTAACAAAGAGAAAATATAAGAAGTGGAGCAGGTTTGAGTAAAGAGGTAAATGATTATTTCACTTTGGAGTATATTTGAGGATAGTCTCCTGAAATTCATGACAAAGATTTGTCTGGAGATAAAAAAATTTAGGCATCACCAATAAATAATTAGGCCGCCCCAGTTAAGATTGCCAAAAAATGTTTAGTATGACCAGACCAAAGCTAGAACCTTGGGATGCCAAGGATAAGGGTGGAAATAAAGAGTCCTACAAGATAACTCAGAGGTGGCTAGGGAAGAAGGAAGCAAATTAAAGATAACTTCCTAAAGCCAAAGATGGGGTTTCAAGGAACACAAGCAAGGCTGCAAAAAAAGACCCCAGGAGATTTAAAAAAGGTAACCATTAGATAGTACAACTGTTGTTTTTGACAAGAACAATTTCAGTGGTGTGTTAGCAGCAGATTTCAGAGAACTGAGAAGTGAATGGGAAAAAAAGGAGAAGATAAGAAATGTGGATTTCTATTTAAGTAAGCTTAGCAGCATAGATAAAATGGACAGTTTGTTCAGTATATCTTCATAATACAGCTTGTGTATGGTATACCTATGTTAGCAATTGAGGAAATTGAAGATTTTTTTACATGACTTTCAGAAATTATTTTCAACATTTATTTTCCATTGTATGTTGCATATCCAATTTTATGAACATTTTGATATGCATACATATCCGTAAGTAGAGTATTCTGTAAGGGTGCTTTGGGAACAGAATTTTTTATTTTAACTGACTGTAATGATGAAATTACAAAAAACTTAAAAAGTGTCTGCAATAATTTTTGTAGAAAAACTGCATTAAGTAGAACATTTAAGTAGAAAAGCTGCATTATAGAAGTCTACTTAGTGGGGATGTGGAAGAAGTAGGGTACAAGGAACTGATTATCATTAATCATGGATCTTTCATTTACTTTACTTTTCAGATGATAGGTCATTCTATTACCTTGCCTCTTTTAAAGTCACAAATATTAAATACAAAGAAAATTATGGAATGAGAAACTCAAGAGAGTTTACAGAAAGAAGTCATCAGATTGAAAGAATGGTAAGCTCAATACAAATGCTAATGTTTATGAATGTGTCTGTCTCATGTTGAATGTGAGCATTATAGGAGCTTAGTCTCTCTGTGCCTCAATTACTTCTGTAAAATGGAGATAATACAGTATGGAGGTCATACAGTTATGAGGATTAAATTACTTAATAAATGTAAAATGTTTAGAATAGTGCTGTGTATCACAAAGTGTCTACAGTAGGTTGGAGTCAGCAACAAATTTGTTCCTGAAGGAATTGTCTGCTGAAAAAAATTTGTTTTCTATTTTTGACTCTTGATTTTATCTTTTTTGATTTATTTTCTTTAACCTTCTTTAACATAATAATATAGACTTTCCATAATCACCTTATCATTTTGTTTTTGAAAGCACTTAAAGGTTTATATAAAAGGATATGGCATGTCAATCTTAAATTTATTTATATCTTATTTTCTCATGTTAACTTATACAGGGCAAGCATTCTTGTTCAATATTCTGAGTTCAGTGTCTATCACAGTGTCTCAAATATAGGAGTCTCCTAATCAATGATGTTGAATTAATAAATGAATGACAAAAGGAGGGAAAGAAGACAGGAAATACTGAAAAACGCATTATGGAGTGCTAAAGCCAGTATTTTTTTTCATTCACTTTTAATTTAGTTTAGCCATAGATGGAGAATCAATCATTAAAAAATGTTAGTGTGCACCTACTTTGTTCAAGGCTGTAAAGGATGCCAAGGTCAATAAAGTACAGTCCTTTCCTTAAAGTAGTTTATAACATGGATAACATGGTTTATATATGGAAGTTTATGCATGGAAAACGATACAAAATGAATATTTAGATAACCAAATTATATGACAATATATGAGCTACCACAGTGCAACGCATAATTGTCAAAATATTTGACTCAGATGATTAGTATTTTAGGAGTTCAGATGAAGAAAAATCCTTTTAAGTTAGCAGGAAGCTTTCCTGGAGAAGGGCAAAACAATCAGTTTTGTTGGTGTGTGTGCCCTCTGCTGGTACATATTCCCCTGATAGTAGCAGGAAAACTGTAGAGCTTGCCTGAGATATTCGTGGGCGTTCCTCAAAAGGGATTCCCCAGCTGGCATGCAGTAACTACTGATCTTTCTTGAGGACTTAATCTGCATGCAGTTCACAGCCAGAGGAGAGGTGCGAGTTCACACTTGCCAAAAACAGTAACTGGGTGAGTACCAAGCTATTTAGTCAGAGCCATATGTATTGTTTCAAATACGTTATTTGGTTTTCTAATACTGGAGTTCAAACCAAGGACTGTAATTGGTATCTGATTTTAAGATGAGCATTCCTCCCCTTTACCAGGAGCTTAGACACTATCCCGTTTTAAATGGAATAATCTCTAGTAAAATGATCTATACTTGGGTTAGGACCATAAAAAGGGAAGGATACAATTTATGTAGTTTGGACTAGATATCATATTACTAATGATATGTAATTCCATTTGAGTTCCCAGTAGAAGAACGTGCATATGAGTTCAACTTCTCCAGAAACTAGTTATAATGAATACATGTGTGAGGAGAGAAAGTTCCTCCAGCCCCGTTAAACTTAGAAGCAGAAAAAAACAAACTCACAGGAGGTTATCTCCTGGGAGGTTTATATTCAAAGAGTAAAACATCCACTTGCGGCCTTATTTAAGGATCTTTTTTCCCAGGAGCTTCCTACCTGCCTGCACCTCCCTCCAAAACTGAACACCTGTCTTCAAATATGAGGGGGGACTCCCCAAAATGGAATTAGTTTTTGGAGGGCAGGCCTCTTGTAGTACAGATTTCTCCCATTAGGTAAGTGTTCCAGGTACCCATCAGCAACAGTGTACCAGCTAGCGTTATGAGAGGCTGCATTCAGCTTCAGTGAATTTTTATTTTTATTTTTGGAGATTCTTTCAACACATCTGCCCATTTCATGAAAGGTGATTTACAAGTGCACCTGCCCACACCGTGCTGAGTGTTCGGTAGTTTTTCACCAAAAATGGCATATCCCTCACACCCCCAATTCACCTGCTCTTGCCTCGAGCTACTTTTTTTGTTTGTTTCTCGGGATTAAAAAAGTTCTCAAAGGGAATATTTTGCTGATGTGGAAGAGGTGAAACATAAAACAGCAGAAGCACTAAAAGGCATCAAAATCAATGAGTTCAAAAACTGTTTCGAGCAGTGGAGAAAGTATCTCGATAGGTGTATTACATCAAACAGAGAGAACCTTGAAGGTGGCTTAAGTTTAAATATGTAAGAATAAATATATAATTTTTTATAAATAAATTCCAGTTTATTGGGGGACTCCCTCATATACAAGCAATTCAAGGCAGTCAGAGTAATTTAATGTACTTAAGACATTATCTAAAGTCAGTTTCCCTGGGTTTGTACCACAGAACCACCACTTCTATGTCATTTTTGACAAGTTTATGTTTTCTGAGCCTCAGTTTCTTCATCTATAAAATAGAGCTGATGAGAATAATACTTTTCTTCCAAGGTTGTGTGAGGTTTAGACAAAGAAATCAGTCCCATGCCTGCGTGTAGTGTGGACTTAATAACAGTAAACTGTTAGTTATGGTAACACCAATATTATACTGTACCAGAATCTGTCATTTTTAAAATAGAAGTCGACACCTCAGGGGACCATGGCTTGTTAATATCACATTTAGTTTAAATAGATTCTTGGTATTTTCTTTTTTTTAATTTTAAAGATGTGGGGTACAATTCAGGATTAGGTGTACAAATGATCATTGTACAGGTACAGTTTGGGCCTCCCTTTGGTCCCCACTTTGCCTGGATTGAGATCAGACAAGCTTATTAATGTTATGTGCTTCCCCCTCCAATCCCCTGCTGGCATTTTCAGGCTACTGTCAATACCTTTCTTATAGTATTATTGTAAATGTTCAGGGTCTGCTTATGAGTGAGAACACGTTGTAGTCAGTTCTTTGCTTCTGTGATAAATCACTGAGTACCAAGTGATACTCATAATCATCCAAGTTGCTGCGAAGTCCATACTTTTGTTCTTCTTTATGGCTGCATAATATTCTATTGTGCATATGTACCACATGCTTTTTAGCCAGTCCAGTTTTGATGGGCAGCGTGGTTGGTTCCATGTTTTTTTGCTATTGTAATTAGTGCTGCAATAAACATGCATACACAGGTATCTTTTTAATAGAGTGATTATTTAGGTTCCTTCAGGTATATTTCCAGAAAGGGGATTGCTGGGTTGTATGGAAGGTCAATTTCTAGTTCTTTTAGGAATCATCACACTGTTTTCCATAGAGGTTGAGCTAGTTTGCATTCCCACCACATTGTAGAAGCATTCCCTTTCCTCCACATCCTAGCCAGCAACTGCTGTTTTTTGTTTAAATGATGGTGATTCTTACTGGAATTAGGTAACATCTCAATGCGGTTTTGTTTTGCTTTTCGCTTATGATTAGTGAGGCTGAACTCTTTTTCATGTGTCTGTTGGCTGCTCATGTCTTCTTTTGAGAAGTGTCTATTCACGTCTTTTGCCCACTTTTTAATGGAGTTGTTTGTTTGTTTTTTTTCCTTTTGGCACATTTGAGTTCCTTGTAGATCCTGGATGCCAGGCCTTTGTCAGATATACAGTTGGCAAATATTTTTTCCCATTGATTCTTGGTATTTTCTTATACTCTGATATGATAGACTCCTTCCCCCAAAGTGTCATATGTACACAGTTCAAAATTTCAGAGGACATTTATCTAAAGTGCTGGAGACTTAAATCAGTTTTTCTTCCTGTACTTGAGAGATGGAAATAAAATGAGCTCAGAGAAGCTTAATGAAATCATAAGTGACATGACTCAGCACTGACCCAAATCTGTGAAATGATCATCTATATGAGGTTACCCCTAGGGTTTCCTGGCTCCCACCTTCCTGCAGATAACCAGAGATTTCTATTTAGACTCTGCGACATGATTTGCAGACAAAACAAAACAATTTGTTACCATCTTCTTCCCTTTCCATTATTGTTGATTCTTAATTCATTTACTAATTTATTCATTCAGGCATTTATTCCTCAAACATGCACTGTGTGTTTACTGTGGGCTAGACAATGTTCTAGCACTGGCGATACAAAGATAAATCAAGCCCACTCCCTGTCCTCACACAACTCATAGTTTAGAGTGAAAGAAAATATAGTAAAATGCTATTAATATAATAGAATCATGTGCAAGTTTCTGGATGGCCCAAAAAAGGAATGTTCAACTTTGAGGAGGTAAGCCAAAGCTAATTTAGGCAGGGCATGGTGGCTCACGCCTGTAATCCCAGCACTTTGGAAAGCTGAAGCAGAAGGACTGCTTGAGGTCAGGAGTTCAAGTCCAACCTGGGCAACATAGTGAGACCCTGTCTCCACAAAAAATAAAGAAGCTGGGTGTGGCAGCACACATCCGCAGTCCCAGCTACTCAGGACGCAGAGGCAAGGAGGAAAGTTTGAGCCCAGGAACGCGAGGCTGCAGTGACCCCTGATTGCGCCACTGCACTTCAGCCTGGGGAAAAAATGATTGCAGGAAGAAGGAAATGACCTCGCAGTCACGGAGATATGACCTAGCCTAGGAGCAGTGTGGGCCCCGCCCCCGGAGTTGGGGGAGGGGCGACAGTTGCGCGAGGTCCGCAGGGTGGGCGTCAGGGAGGGTGGGGCGCCCCGCGACACGAGGCCAGTCCTCCCGCCTCCCAAGGATGCCCCCGCCCACCTTGAGCCTTCCCAGGGCGGGGCCGGGCCAGGCAGCCTCAGGCGTCCCGCCTCCGCCTCCGCCTCCGCCTCCGCCTCCGCCTCCGCCTCCGCCTCCGC